>NC_092691.1:14447768-14747768 GCF_964275005.1 Diadema setosum
GATCGTGCCCAAGTTCACTGCCAACTTACTAGACAGGTACGAAATTACAGATTACATGGAGGCCCATACGTGGATGGGTTAAAATGAGCACAATATTAACCAATGCCTTTAATATCAATGTCATGCACATCATCACTACTACCACCACCATCACCAAAACGTCAATGTCTTATGAATTGTCAATACCAAAAATGCCAGTGGCATACTGATTAAACCTAACAAGCTTTAAAAACTTAGTATAAATCACTCCTGAATTAAATAAATCTTTAAATCAAAAATAACTATTTTTATGTCAATAGTGTCTCAATACAATTTTAATTACCCTTTACTAAAATTAGTTCGATAGCGAGCGACAAGGTGAGCTCTGATTGATGGTATGCATCTTTGCTTGTGCTCATGCGTATACTCTTATTCATTTTCTCTTTTCCTCGCCGCAATTAAAAAAAAAAAAAAAAAACGCGCATGCGTACTCTTATTCCGAAGACGTAAGTCATGAATATTCATATCATGTAGACTTGTGGGGAAAATAAAGACGCCCCCCGGAGAACCACTCCCCCGGAGGACTACTCCCCCGGAGGACTACTCCCCCGGAGGACCACTCCCCCGGAGGACAACTCCCACCTGACAACTGCCCCGAGGACGTCTCCCAGGGGAAAATCCTATACTGAACAGAGATTTTTAGGTGATCCGAGTATCCTCTCGGATCACCTTCTGTATCTGTACGGATTCTTTCTTCTTCTTCTTCTTTCTTTATTTCTCCCCAAAAGTTGTGCAGAGGTTAGCTCAGAAAGTGCTATGCCTATCAAGTTCAAACTTATACCATGTATGTATCGTGTCCCAAAGACGGCAATCGAACTAAAATCAAAGTGATCAGTCGACCGTGACGTCACTATGACGTCATTATATGAAAACACATTCTCAATCATATCTCATTAATGGATCAGAATTTTTCAATGAAATTTACGTCACATATATTTCAAGTTATGCTCATTCTACTCATGTTCTCAAAATTCATATTTTCTCTTAAAACGTGCGCGTACGCGCGCGTTGAAATATTTGTATACTCCAATTGAGCTCAAAATTTTTTTGCACACGTTTCAGACCATTTAGAGCATTTTTTGAAAAATTGAAAAAATCGGACGGACGCGTACGCGCGCGCGCATATACGCACGCACAGCTCATATGCAATAGAAATTTCCCGCTTTTTCACACGGATCGGATGTCTGAAATGTCAAGGAATATTTATACCAAGTTTCAAGTCAATCCGACTCAATATGACGTCATACGGGCCCGTCAAAGTTGAAATTCCGCGCGCGCGTCAATGGCGATATACAGTGCAACTATGCCAAAAAACCGTCAATTTTAAATCCGATTTTACTCGTCAGGATGGACGGTGACCCCCCATTTTCTTTACCTTTTTTGAAAGCTGATGAGTTGTACATGTCATTTCAAGGGGTGGCAATGCTGACAAAATGATTAAAAGATATCAAATTTCTTAATAAAATAAAAAAAGTAAATTTTCAAAATGACGTCATCAAATTTCAAGTTCATTCGAGCGTATCTCACTAGTCCTTGGTCAATTTTCACCCAGATTTCAGTATGCTGTAGCTTATTTAATGTTCTTTCAAACATGAAATTAAAACATTTTGATTGGATGACGGTATCACCTCGTAAAAATGGATTGAAAGTAATCTTGTCAAATTTGACCAGTTTACGTGTTATCTCTATGGGAGTGCAGTTTTTCTGGAAATGAAAATTGACATGACTATCTTTATCGAGCACTAGCTCACTTACCCTTCGGTAAATTTCTCCCAGATTTTAATATATTGTAGCTGAGACTTTACGCTACCGTAAGTGTGCCCTTCGTTTTTTCATACGAGGTCAGGATCACGTCAAAAATTTTGGTTGAAATTAAAGCTTATCTTCGATGTATTGAGATATTTCTTTCTTTCTGCAACTTTCTTTGCAATAACTCCAGAAAAACAGCCTCTATCACTTCCATATTTTGCACATGTTTAGTTCATGTCACGTACATTTTTTCATAATATAACAACTACTTGATCAGACACCATCTTGGGTATGTAAATTAGGGTCAAAGGTCATAAGTGTTTCATCCTGTATCATAGTGAATACATGTCCTATCTTTCCCATATTTTGCACAGGCAAAGACCATGTTACAAGGATTATTTCACAAAATAACCACTTTTTGCTCAGATGCCACCTTGTCTGTGGAAATTGGGGTCAAAGGTCATATGTACTTCTTTCTGTATCTTCGTTATGACGTGTAATCTCTATGGGAGGGAATTTCTTTAAATGTGACAATTGACATCATTGTCTTTATCGAGCACTAGCTCACTTACCCTTTTGTGAATTTCTCCCAGATTTTAATATGTTGTAGCTGAGACATTGCGCTATCTAAAGTGTGCCTTTGTTTTTTCATACAATGTCGGGATCATGTTTAAAAACTTGGTTGAAATTAAAGCTTATCTTCGATGTATTGAGAAACTTCTGTCTTTCTGCAACTTTCTTTGCAATAACTCAAGAAAAACAGCCCCTGTCACCTCCATATTTTGTACATGTTTAGTTCATGTCACGTACATTATTTCATAAAATAAAAACTACTTAATCGGACACCATCTTGGGTATGTAAATTATGGTCCAAGGTCATAGATATTTTATCTTGTATCTTAGTGAATACCTGTCCTATCTTTCCCATATTTTGCACACGTATAGACGATGTCGCGAGAATCTTTTCACAAAATAACCACTTTTTCCTCAGATGCCATCTTGGGAGTGTAAAGGTGGGTCAAAGGTCACATGTATTTGTTGCTGTATCTTTGTTATCTATAATGTATACAGAATTCAGTACCAAGGTGGGCAGATAATTATGACTCCCTTTTCTAAATGACAATCCAAACATCACACGGCCAATCTCTCTAAACACAGATGAAACGTGTATGGTCATGCGTAGAAATTGCGATCAGGACTCGAATCATTGATAAAAAAAAAAAAAAAAATCGGATCACTTTAATTTGTCAGTAATGACAAATTACAATCTCTAGTTTGTCCTTGAAATTAAAACTCAATTCATCTGTGTACAAAAATTATTCTATCAATATAAAAGCCTGCTTAAAATTGGCGTTACCTGACACGTCCGTCTTCATAGCAAAGTTTTTGAAATCTCAGCACAAAGTTTAACCATTATACACGCATACATGTAATGTCGAAAAAAGTAGAAGCGCAGGTCCATTTTATTACTGAAAGTTACTGAAGAGTTAAACACATTGGCGGAAACACGGTTTTGAGGGGAAACGGAGTTCACTCCTTAGCATGTACCTGTTTTTCTTCATTATTTTATTTTATTTTCAGAAGTCCCTTCCTTGATGATTTTCTTCTTCTTCTTGCAATTTATGATTATGATAAGGAATGTGTTATAAGAAGTACCTTTTTAATGTGGTTTAAGGTTTTTATCTTTAGATTTTTTGTGATAGATACTATCCTGTGTGTCACTGTCAGTAATGTTATTTTGTAATTTTCGTTTGTTATGTTGACTGTGAATTTGTCTGAGCATCATTTACAATTCTTAATGTCAGAGAAATAATGGACAGAAAAAATATGAATGTGTATTTTGTTCCTGTCCTCATAAACGGAAACATATTCTTCCTTCTCAATTTCAATTCACTTTTGTGCATCATATAATGGTCTATATTTCTTCTTCTTTTTTCTTTTTTTCTTTTTTTTTGGGGGGGGGGGTTACATGCACTTTTTATCTTGCAGACGAAAGGGCCGATATCCTCTTTTAATCCTGAAAAAAAGGGGGGTCATGCACTTTGTAATAAGTGAGAGTGAAGTTCATTCTGTTGATAAATTCAAAGTGCTTTTTGAGACATCAAATTTGAAATGCGAGAATGTTATCCTATAACAAAGCAGGAATTTTAACGAGACATGAAAACTCGTCACATTGAGGACGAGTTAGGTGATACGCTTGTGGTCATCAGATGACAGTCATCTGTGATCGACAAAGAAAA
The DNA here is from genome assembly GCF_964275005.1 of Diadema setosum. Taxonomy (NCBI): domain Eukaryota; kingdom Metazoa; phylum Echinodermata; class Echinoidea; order Diadematoida; family Diadematidae; genus Diadema; species Diadema setosum. The sequence continues at coordinate 14,451,797 of NC_092691.1, forward strand.
GAATGTGATATAGGCACCTTGAAGTTGTATTGAGCGTGCATGCGAAACCGTTTCTGTAACCACTCGGCCACGGGTCATCCACGGAAATGGTAAGACAAAAAAACAAACAACAATGTATAGATATAACAGGGTGAAAGTCAATGCCCACTCAACTAACGTGGCCGTGTGAACATCTATTGCATTGCTAGACGGAAAAGCGGCCTTGTAACGACTGAGGTCGCTATGCCATTTCTGGCAACTTGGGAAAAATACGTCCCGCAGACATAAAACCTATAATCAGCTGGTTTTGATACCTTGCCTTTAATCACAATTTTCAGTGTAATGACGTCATCAAATTACAAAACAATGACATCGTCTTGAAAGACAATTGTTCAAAGTACAACACCTCAGTCGTCGTCATTACATACTATGATCGGTTTGACAAAGTCAACCTGCAAAATTTGCTGCAGTCGAAGCAATGTGGTCTCGAACACACAAAAAAGAGGGATATGGCGTGTGTGTGTGTCTGTGTGTGTGTATAGGTGCGTTTATATACGAACGTGATTTCTACATGGACGAATATGTAATACAAAATTGAAGAAAAAAAAACAGTAAAGTAGCTAAGTATTTTGTTTCGTGATCTTGTGGGGTTCGAACCCGCAACCTCACGTCACTGAGACGCCGCCTTTAACCACTCGGCCACACGTCTCGACGGGAAAATATGGGGAACGTTATGGACTTGAAAGACAGTTGTTCAATATATAACACATTCATCGTACGTTGTCAGTTTGCTATTGACATGACGATCTATCACACGACTATGAGGCAGGTATTAGTACCTGTATGAAATTATTATAGGCATGGTTATCAAATTGCCCTAAAATTTCCTTATAATTGCCTTATTTTTATACACAGTAATGCTATCCCTTTAAACTTTTAACAGTTTAATTAGAATCATTAACATCATACATTAGTACCATATTCAGTTCCATAGCTGATCACGTTTGCTAATCAGTTAAGATTAATTGTCTAGAATGTGTCATATGGCCAACCTGTATACACACGTATATATACACACACACAATGCTAAATGTATGTATCAAACATCTGTAACACAACTTTGAACTATATAAACTGTAGGAATTATCGCTGCACTTATCATCCATACTTTTTATCACTATCTGAAACTCCACAAAAACCACTAATTGACAAATAATCATCAATACAGAAGACTGAATACCTTTTTACAATGTATAGCTTGTTACATGTATAAATCAGCACAAAGTAACCACGACTACATTGTGTTACTGAATTGATATGAACAAATTTCATTTTGTTACAATATACTATATCAGTTTGAAAAGCCCAGCCTGCAAAATTTTGCAGCAATCGAAGTAATGCAGTCTCCAACGCAAAACAAAGGTATACTGTGTGAGTGTGTGCGTATAGGTGTGTTTACATGCAAACGTGATTTGCACCAAAAAAAAAGTATAAAAAAAATTATTATTTTCTTTAGTGCTCTTGTGAGGATCGAACCCGTACGTGTGCAACCTCACGTTTCTAAGACGACGCCTCTAACCACTCGGCCATACGTCTCGACGAGAAAATTAGAGGAACGTAAACTTATGTACGTGAAAGATGAATCAGGAATCGTTTGGTCCGCATTCCATTCTCATTTTCAGTTTTAAATTGCAAAATTGTCAACCTCATGAGGAGATTTCAAAGAATAAAATGCATGATTACTGCAGCTTATTGTCACAGCTACAACATACTTAAGTTTCAGAGGAAATGAAGCAAAATCAGCTGAGATAAAGGTGCTTAAACGTTGTCAAGTCAATGCATGGTTTCTAAAAAAATCACCTCCCATAGACATAACACGTAAACTTGTCCGATTTTGCGTCTTTACCTTTAAACACAATTTAAAGCATGATGACGTCATCAAATTTCAAAACTATGACATGGACTTGAAAGGCAAATGTTCAAAGTACAACATATCTGAATTTGGGATAATATTGAGCTTAAACAACAGAGATACGAGCAAATGAATCTCAGAAACAGTACCTTAAAAAAATTAATTCCACTTTTTTGATTTCAGATGATGATATGATGACGTCATAATGTATTCATGGAGATATTGCTACTTGAAACGTTATTTCCAATTCATATGTTTTTGTAATATGCAATAAAAACATAGGGTAACCAGACGTTTTAAAGAGCTATGGCGAAATAAACAAAGACATGTTTTTCGCTATATTTGCACATAGACGCGCACACGAAATTTCAACTTTGACGCCAACGCATTCCTTTGTTATAGGTCAAAATTGATCGGAAATCAATGGATATTGTTACTTAATGTATCAGGAATCCAAATCTGTCAAAAAATGTGCATTTTGATTTTGCTTACGCGCACTACGCGCGAAAATGTGCGAACGGACGCGAACGCGCGAAACGCTTAAAATTGTCTGAAACTTCGAGATTTCCCATTGGTAAGTTGTTTTGAGCCTTTTAAAAGTTTGACGCGCACGTACGCGCACGTAATAATGTCCTAGGTAATTCGCATTAAAATGCAAGATAGAGCGTGACCTGAACTTAATGTCCACCGAAAATGATACAGAAATGACCTTTATTTATGAAGTTATGATCGATCATGTAACATGGTCCGAAAATCACAAAATGGCGCCTACATGACGTCATAGATATGTTACTGTCATGAAAACCTTATTGTGGCTAGATATTGTCATGAGACATGTTCCCTGAAAATGTCATGTTATTCCGTAATGTCATTCTTGAGATATTGATGACACAAAATTGTCCAGAAAGAAAGAAGAACGAGACATGAAAACTCGTCACATTGAGGACGAGTTAGGTGATACGCTTGTGGTCATCAGATGACGGTCATCTGTGATCGACAAAGAAAAGAATGTGATATAGGCACCTTGAAGTTATATTGAGCGTGCATGCGAAACCGTTTCTGTAACCACTCGGCCACGGGTCATCCACGGAAATGGTAAGACAAAAAAAAAAACAATGTATAGATATAACAGGGGGAAAGTCAATGCCCACTCAACTAACGTGGCCTGGTGAACATCTATTGCATTGCTAGACGGAGAAGCGGCCCTGTAACGACTGAGGTCACTATGCCATTTCTGGCAACTTGGGAAAAATACGTCCCGCAGACATAAAACCTATAATCGGCTGGTTTTGATACCTTGCCTTTAATCACAATTTTCAGTGTAATGACGTCATCAAATTACAAAACAATGACATCGTCTTGAAAGACAATTGTTCAAAGTACAACACCTCAGTCGTCGTCATTACATACTATGATCGGTTTGACAAAGTCAACCTGCAAAATGTTGCTGCAGTCGAAGCAATGTGGTCTCCAACACACAAAAAAGAGGGATATGGCGTGTGTGTGTGTCTGTGTGTGTATAGGTGCGTTTATATACGAACGTGATTTCTACATGGACGAATATGTAATACAAAATTGAAGAAAAAAAAGTGTTTCGTGATCTTGTGGGGTTTGAACCCCGAGAAAAAAAAAGAGGAACGTAAACTTATGTATGTGAAAGATGAATCAGGAATCGTTTTGTCCACATTCCATTCTCATTTTCAGTTTTAAACTGCAAAATTGTCAAACTAATAAGGAGATTTCAAAGAATAACATGCATGATTACTGCAGCTTATTGTCTCAGTTACCACACACTTAAGTTACAGAGGAAATGGAGCAAAATCATCTGAGATAAAGGTGCTTAAACGTTGTCAAGTTAATGCACATAAAAAAAAAAATCACCTCCCATAGAGATAACACGTAAACTTGTCTGATTTTGAGTCTTTACCTTTAATAACAATTTGAAGTATGATGGTAAGTCTTCTTGAACCAAGAGTGTGGAACGCAAGCTTCTACGTGAAAGATGAATCATGACGATCACCCGTGACCGACGCATCTTCAAAGGGATCAGTTATTAGAAGTGGAAGCCCTCGTGCCAAGCATATTGTCTCAGCAATTCCAAAGCAATGATACCCTTACATTTATGCATACCATAATTTCCCTCTGAAATCAATGGTAGGTATATTCATGTACAATTGCTTGCCTTGTCCATAAACTTTGCTTTACAAACTTTCAGTGAAACGTGTCATAACATAATTCTGTAACTCCATTAGCAGGGATTGACTTCATAAAGAAAGATATATCAAATTGAACGCTTAGCGCGTATAACTAAGGGGGATTTTAGCCTGATGCTCTGTTCTTCACTGCTCAGATACCAACAACACTCATTACCTACGGCTACGTATAGAGAAACAGCCATGACGAAAATAAGTTATTCCTTTTCTTTGGCAGATAGACACACAACCCCTTTAAACCACACTATAATTGACATGGAGGGACATGAAAAAGTTCATTACTACTACTGAACAGTGATGCCTTCTACTCATGTGGCACAAGATACCTCTATAGCAACATAAAACCTGTCTACAACTCCGTTATTGCGTCAAACAATAACATCCTGGAATTTCAAAGAGATGAGCGAGACGCCATACACCTGGCCTAGAGTTAATTCATTCAGTTGCCATTCCTGCTCCAGTTGAGTTATGCAAATTATTTTCCGACCTGTCTTGTGACAATATAACAGGAACAAACGTAGAGAAAAGGAAAGGGAAAAGGAAAGGTGGCAAGCGGGGCACTGTACCAAGGGCAATTTAAACAATACGTATGATAAATGAAGCAAATCCAACCTAGAGCCTCCGACAAAAAAAAAAAGAGGAACTTGAGCGACTGTGTGTCGTGGGGTAGTATAATTGATAAGATAATACGATAAATGACATCGATCGGAATAAAGCTGAACTGCCAAAAGAAACACAAAGAAAGAGAGAGAAAAAAATGATAGCGTCCTGCGGGTCTCGAACATCTCGTCCTAAGGTAGTGCATAATGACCATGCAGCGCGCTAAGTGACTATAAAGCCACACGGCTGTACCGAAGATTGGATGTGAAATTTATCTTTAATCTTTTATATATATATATATATATATATATATATATATATATATATTTATCTTAAATATTTATACCATATACAACATGAAAAAGTTCATTACTACTACTAAACAGTGATGCTTTCCATTCATGTGGCACAAGATACCTCTATAACAACATATAACCTGTCTACAACTTCGTTATTGGGTCAAACAATAACAACCTGGAATTTCAAAGAGATGAGCGAGACGCCATACACCTGGACTAGAGTTAATCAATTCAGCTCCCATTCCTGCAAGTTATTTAAACATACATGTTCCTACCTATCCTGTTACAGTATAACAATAACCAATGAAGAGAAAAGGAAAGAGCAAACGAAAGGTGGCAAGCGGGACACTGTAACAAGGGGCAATTTACAACATTAAGTGTGACAAAATTAATGAAGCAAACCCAATCTCCAAACTCCAATACAAAACAAGGGAAATAGAGCAGCCGTGTTCACGGGTTACGTACACTTGATAAAGTAATGCGATAAATGACATCGGAGTAAAGCTGAACTGCCGAAAAAAAAAGAGAAAAAAAAGAAAGAACGGATAAAAGTCCTGCGGGAGTCGAACCTCTCGCCTTCCGGTATGGCGTTATGAACAACCAGCGCGCTAACCGATTATGCCACATGGCTGTCCTGAAGATCGAGTGCGAAACTTAAATCTAAATACTATCGTGACAGTGTTGACTTGTGATGGCGCTATTCAACTTCCCACAAGTGGCAGCGTGGATTCGATCAATTTACAGTTGCAAAGAAAAATTGGGAATCGTTCCGTACAGATTGCATTCTCATTTTTAGTTTTAAATTGCAAAATTGTCAACCTGATGAGGAGATTTGAAAACATAAAATGCATGATTACTAAGCTTGTTGTCTCAGCTACAACATATTTATGTTTCAGAGGAAATGGAGTAAAATCAGATGAGGTAAAGGTGCTTAAACGTTGTCAAGTCAATGCATGGTTTAAAAAAAAATCACCTCCCATAGACATAACACGTAAACTTGTCTGATTTTGAGTCTTTACCTTTAATCACAATTTCTAGTATGATGACGTCATCATATTTCAAAACCATCACATGGCCTTGAAAGGCAAATGTTCAAAGTGCAACATATCTGAATTTGGGGTAATATTGAGCTTAAACAACAGAGATACGAGCAAATGAATGTCAGAAACAGTACCTCAAAAAAATCAATTCCACTTTTTTGATTTAAAATGACGATATGATGACGTCATCGCGTATTCCTGGCAATACTGATACTTGGAATGTTACTTACAATTCATATACTTTTGTAATATGCAATAGAAATATAGGGTCAACGGACGATTTAAAGAGCTATGGCGAAATAAACAAAGACATGTTTTTTCACTATATTTGCAGAAAGACGCGCACGCGGAATTTCAACTTTGACGCCAGTGCATTCCTTTGTTATAGGTCGTAATCGATCGGAAATCAATGGATATTATTACTCAAAGTATCAGGAATCCAAATCAGTCAAAAAAATTGCATTTTCATGTTGCTTACGGGCTCTGCGCGCGAAATTGCGCGGACGGACGCGCACGCGAGAAAATGTTTGAAACGCTTCAAATTGTCTGAAACTTCGAGATTTCCCATTGGGAAGTCGTTTTGAGCCTTTTAAAATTTTGACGCGCGCTTACGCGCGCGTAATGATGACCTGTGTAACTAGCGTTAAAAAGTAAGATAGAGCGTGACCTGAACTTCATGTCCACCGAAAATGATACAGAAATGACATCTAGTTATGAAGTAATGATCGATCATGTGACAAGGTCCGAAAATCACAAAATGGCGCCTAGATGACGTCATAGATATGTAACTGTCATGAAAACCTTATTGTGGCTAGATTTTGTCATGAGACATGTTGACTGAAAATGTCATGTTATTTCGTAATGTCATTCTTGAGATATTGACGACACAAAATTGTCCAGAAAGAAAGAAGAACGAGACATGAAAACTCGTCACATTGAGGACGAGTTAGGTGATACGCTTGTGGTCATCAGATGACGGTCATCTGTGATCGACAAAGAAAATAATGTGATATAGGCACCTTGAAGTTATATTGAGCGTGCATGCGAAACCGTTTCTGTAACCACTCGGCCACGGGTCATCTACGGAAATGGTAAGACAAAAAAAAAAAAGAAATGTATAGATATAACAGGGGGAAAGTCAATGCCCACTCAACTAACGTGGCCTGGTGAACATCTATTGCATTGCTAGACGGAGAAGCGGCCCTGTAACGACTGAGGTCACTATGCCATTTCTGGCAACTTGGGAAAAATACGTCCCGCAGACATAAAACCTATAATCGGCTGGTTTTGATACCTTGCCTTTAATCACAATTTTCAGTGTAATGACGTCATCAAATTACAAAACAATGACATCGTCTTGAAAGACAATTGTTCAAAGTACAACACCTCAGTCGTCGTCATTACATACTATGATCGGTTTGACAAAGTCAACCTGCAAAATGTTGCTGCAGTCGAAGCAATGTGGTCTCCAACACACAAAAAAGAGGGATATGGCGTGTGTGTGTGTCTGTGTGTGTATAGGTGCGTTTATATACGAACGTGATTTCTACATGGACGAATATGTAATACAAAATTGAAGAAAAAAAAGTAAAATAAAAAAAAAGTGTTTCGTGATCTTGTGGGGTTCGAACCCGCAATCTCAAGCCTCTGAGACGGCGCCTTTAACCACTCGGCCATACGTCTCGACGAGAAAATATGGGGAACGTAAACTTATGTATGTGAAAGATACATGGGGAATCGTTTAGTCCACATTCCATTTTCATTTTCAGTTTTAAACTGCAAAATTGTCAATCTGATGAGGAGATTTCAAAGAATAAAATGCATGATTACTGCAGCTTATTGTCTCAGCTACAACATATTAAAGTTTCAGAGGAAATGAAGCAAAATCAGCTGAGATAAAGGTGCTTAAACGTTGTTAAGTCAATTGATGCTTTTAAAAAAAATCACCTCCCATAGACAATACACGTAAACTTGTCCGATTTTGCGTCTTTACCTTTAATCACAATTTAAGGTATGATGACGTCATCAAATATCAAAAGCATGACATGGACTTAAAAGGCAAATGTTCAAAGTACAACATATCTGAATTTGGGATAATATTGAGCTTAAAAAACAGAGATACGAGCAAATGAATGTCAGAAACAGTACCTTAAAAAAATTAATTCCACTTTTTTGATTTCAGATGACGATATGATGACGTCATATTGTAATTATGGAAATAATGATACTTGAAACGTTATTTTCAATTCATATGCTTTTGTAATATGCAATAAAAACATAGGGTCACCTGACGTTTTAAAGAGCTATGGCGAAATAAACAAAGACATGTTTTTTCACTATATTTGCACATAGATGCGCACGCGAAATTTCAACTTTGACGCCAGTGCATTGCTTTGTTATTTGTCAAAATCGATCAGAAATCAATGGATATTGTTACTCAAAGTATCAGGAATCCAGATCAGTCAAAAAATGTGCATTTTCATGTTACTGACGCGCTGTGCGCGCGAAAATGTGCGGACGGACGCGCACGCGCAAAATTGTTTGAAACGCTTAAAATTGTCTGAAACTTCGAGATTTCCCATTGGAAAGTTGTTTTGAGCCTTTTAAATGTTTGACGCGCGCTTACGCGTCCTAGATGACGTCCTAGGTAATTAGCATCTGAGAAAGAAAGATAGAGCGTGACCTGAACTTTATGTCCACAAAAACTGATACAGAAAGGACCTTTAGTTATGAAGTTATGATCGATCATGTAACATGGTCCGAAAATCACAAAATGGCGCCTAGATGACGTCATAGATACGTTACTGTCATGAAAACCTTATTGTGGCTAGATATTGTCATGAGACATGTTGACTGAAAATGTCATGTTACTCCGTAATGTCATTCTTGAGATATTGACGACACAAAATAGGCCAGAAAGAAAGAAGAATAAGAAAAAAGACAGATTTTGACAATCACAATAGGTGATACGCTAAAAGCGTATCACCTAATAAAAAAAAAAAATAAAGAGAGATTTTGACAATCACAATAGGTGATACGCTGATAGCGTATCACCTAAAAAGACAGATTTTGACAATCACAATAGGTGATACGCTGATAGAGTATCACCTAATAACGAGACATGAAAACTCGTCACATTGAGGACGAGTTAGGTGATACGCTTGTGGTCATCAGATGACAGTCATCTGTGATCGACAAAGAAAAGAATGTGATATAGGCACCTTAAAGTTATATTGAGCGTGCTTGCGAAACCGTTTTTGTAACCACTCGGCCACGGGTCATCCACGGAAATGGTAAGACAAAAAAAAAAAAAAACCAATGTATAGATATAACAGGGGGAAAGTCAATGCCCACTCAACTAACGTGGCCGTGTGAACATCTATTGCATTGCTAGACGGAAAAGCGGCCTTGTAACGACTGAGGTCGCTATGCCATTTCTGGCAACTTGGAAAAAATACGTCCCGCAGACATAAAACCTATAATCGGCTGGTTTTGATACCTTGCCTTTAATCATAATTTTCAGTGTAATGACGTCATCAAATTAATAAACAATGACATCGTCTTGAAAGACAATTGTTCAAAGTACAACACCTCAGTCGTCGTCATTACATACTATGATCGGTTTGACAAAGTCAACCTGCAAAAGTTTGCTGCAGTCGAAGCAATGTGGTCTCCAACACACAAAGAAGAGGGATATGGCGTGTGTGTGTGTCTGTGTGTGTGTATAGGTGCGTTTATATACGAACGTGATTTCTACATGGACGAATATGTAATACAAAGTTGAGGAAAAAAAACAGTAAATAGCTAAGTATTTTGTTTCGTGATCTTGTGGGGTTCGAACCCGCAACCTCACGTCTCTGAGACGTCGCCTTTAACCACTCGGCCATACGTCTCGACAAGAAAATATGGGGAACATTATGGACTTGAAAGACAGTTGTTCAATATATAACACATTCAACGTACGTTGTCAGTTTGCTATTGACATGACGATCTATCACACGACTATGAGGCAGGTATTATAACCTGTATGAAATTATTATAGGCATGGTTATCAAATTCCCCTAAAATTTCCTTATAATTGCCTTATTTTTACACACAGTTATGCTATCCCTTTAAACTCGTCACAGTTTAATTAGAATCACTAACATCATACATTAGTACCATATTCAGTTCCATAGCTGATCACGTTTGCTAATTAATTAGGATTAATTGTCTAGAATGTGTCATATGGCCAACCTGTATACACACGTATACACACACACACACTATGCTAAATGTATGTATCAAACATCTGTAACACAACTTTGAACTTACTGTAGGAATTATCGCTGCACTTATCATTCATACTTTTTATCACCATCTGAAACTCCACAAAAACCACTAATTGACAAATAATCATCAATACAGAAGACTGACTTAAAGGAACAATGCAAATACCTTTTTTACAATGTATAGCTTGTTACATGTGTAAATCAGCACAAAGTAACCACGACTACATTGTGTTACTGAATTGATATGAACAAATTTCATTTTGTTACAATATACTATATCAGTTTAAAAAGCCCAGCCTGCAAAATTTTGCAGCAGTCGAAGTAATGCAGTCTCCAACGCAAAACAAAGGTATACTGTGTGAGTGTGTGCGTATAGGTGTGTTTACATGCAAACGTGTTTTCTACATGAACGAAGGTGTAGTACTCCATTGAAGAAAAAAAAAAGTTAAAATAAATAATTATTTTCTTTCGTGCTCTTGTGAGGATCGAACCCGTACGTGTGCAACCTCATGGTTTCTGAGACGACGCCTCTAACCGCTCGGCCATTCGTCTCGACGAGAAAATTAGAGGAACGTAAACTTATGTACGTGAAAGATGAATCAGGAATCGTTTCGTCCGCATTCCATTCTCATTTTCAGTTTTAAATTGCAAAATTGTCAACCTCATGAGGATATTTCAAAGAATAAAATGCATGATTACTATAGATTATTGTCACAGCTACAACATACTTAAGTTTCAGAGGAAATGAAGCAAAATCAGCTGAGATAAAGGTGCTTAAACGTTGTCAAGTCAATGCATGGTTTCTAAAAAAATCACCTCCCATAGACATAACACGTAAACTTGTCCGATTTTGCGTCTTTACCTTTAAACACAATTTAAAGCATGATGACGTCATCAAATTTCAAAACTATGACATGGACTTGAAAGGCAAATGTTCAAAGTACAACATATCTGAATTTGGGATAATATTGAGCTTAAACAACAGAGATACGAGCAAATGAATGTCAGAAACAGTACCTTAAAAAATTTAATTCCACTTTTTTTATTTCAGATGATGATATGATGACGTCATAATGTATTCATGGAGATATTGATGCTTGAAACGTTATTTCCAATTCATATGTTTTTGTAATATGCAATAAAAGCATAGGGTAACCAGACGTTTTAAAGAGCTATGGCGAAATAAACAAAGACATGTTTTTCGCTATATTTGCACATAGACGCGCACACGAAATTTCAACTTTGCCGCCAACGCATTCCTTTGTTATAGGTCAAAATTGATCGAAAATCAATGGATATTGTTGCTTAATGTATCAGGAATCCAAATCTGTCAAAAAATGTGCATTTTCATGTTGCTTACGCGCACTACGCGCGAAAATGTGCGGACGGACGCGAACGCGCGAAACGCTTAAAATTGTCTGAAACTTCGAGATTTCCCATTGGTAAGTTGTTTTGAGCCTTTTAAAAGTTTGACGCGCGCGTACGCGCGCGTAATAATGTCCTAGGTAATTAGCATTAAAATGTAAGATAGAGCGTGACCTGAACTTAATGTCCACCGAAAATGATACAGAAATTACCTTTATTTATGAAGTTATGATCGATCATGTAACATGGTCCGAAAATCACAAAATGGCGCCTAGATGACGTCATAGACATGTCACTCTTGAGATATTGATGACACAAAATTGTCCAGAAAGAAAGAAGAATAAAAAGAAATAAAGAGAGATTTTGACAATCACAATAGGTGATACGCTGATAGCGTATCACCTAATAAAGAGAGATTTTGACAATCACAATAGGTGATACGCTGATAGCGTATCACCTAATTAGCCCATAACATGCCCTCTCCGAGTCTGGTCCGCAGTGACCCTTCGAAGCTCTCAGAGCAGGGAGGTGTTACAGAGATGGAGTGGCAACTCTTCGTAATTCATGAAAATACATGTTGGGGTTCAAGGCGTTACAATGGGATGTCTAGCATTCCATTACGCTTTGAAGTCATGCTCGGCACCGCTCTAGTTGCAAGACGAAGTTCGGAGACGAAGAACGCATTTCACCTTTCGTTGAATTACAAGCTTTATTTCACCGCAAAATTTTATATGAAATACTCGAATCGATTTAGAATAGTTTAGGAAAGAATTCACTATTATTAACATGTATTTCTAGTTTCTTCGTAATTCGCAAATCGAAAGGAAATTTAAATTAGGCCCTCTTAAAAACATATTTTTTTCTAAAATGCGCACATTTCCGCATGCTAATTTTCTATCTTTTAATAAAGGGATATTTTGATCTTTCAAATAAAGTACTCCGTTAAAGCGTGTTCCAGCGTGTTTTTACACTATTTGCTGTTAAAATTGTGAGTTTTACACTGCATTTTGATTCGCTGCTCCAATTTAAGGTACACAAATTCATTGTTGCTATCACATTGAAAGAGAGAGCGAATTGCAGTAGGAGCAGATGTGAGAGCGCTAGTCCCGATTATTGATGCGCTCTTTTGTCAAAGCACATGGGTAACACCTGTAGTTGAACGCATAACTTCTCGGCGGTGCCGCGCATGACTTCAAAGGAGAGCTTTAGTTGCCTCTCCTTCTCTAGCACCTCCCTGCTCAGAGCTTGCTCAGTGGCGTAACACCCGGAGGGGGGGGGAGGAGGCAGGGGGCAGACTGCCCTCCGGAAGGTTTATACCGGGAAAAGAAAATCACCGGGAAAATGAAGGGAGAGGAAAGAAAAAACAGGAGGAAAAAAACGGAAAGAAAGAAGAGGAATAGGAAGAAAGAAAGGTAAACGGAAGAAAAAAGAAAAAAGAGGGGAGGAAGGGAGAGGAAGAATAGGGAAAGGGAGAAAGAAAGACAAAGAGGGGAGAAGGGGAGAGGAAAGGCAGAAAGAAAGAGAAAGGAGGAGGAGGAAAAGAAAGAGACAGGAAAAGGGAAAGGAAGAAGAGGAATGGAAGAAGAGGAAAAGGGAAAAAGAAAGGAAAGGGAGGGGAGAAAGGGAAACGAAGAACAGGGAAAGGAAAAAAGGAAAGAAAGAAAATAAAGATAAGAAAGGAGAGAAAGGGAGAAACAGACGGAAAGGGAAACAAAAGAGGAGTTGAAGAGAAGGATAAAGGGAAAACAAACTATGTGAAAAAGAGAAGGAAACAATGGGGGAGAAATTGGGAAAGAAAAGAAGGGACGGCAAAATGAAATGGGAAAAGAAGAAGAGATAAAGTGGGCAAAAGGAAACGGGAAATGAAGGAAGAACAAAACGGAGCGGAAAAGATGGAAATCGTGAAAGGGAAAAGGAGGAAAAAATGGAAAGAAAACCCAATATATTTAAAAGGGAAGAAAGATAGAAAGAGTTGTATTGTCGAAAGTGTTTACGTAACGAGCAGCAAGGGGGGGGGGGGGCAATTGCCCCTGAAATTCCCCCAAAATGTGCACCTAATCACTCAATTTCAGTTCTGAAAATGCAAAAATTTCGAGTTCGGGCGCTTCGCACCCTTGCTTCCAGTGATCCACGTTATTTAAGAAAATTGTGCCCCTCCATGCAGGAAAAACTGTACGTATGGCCTTTTGTAAAGTATTTGGGCATGTCACTGTTAATCAAAAATAGCGGCAATCTTCAAGATTTACAGTGCTTCAATATCGAAAGCTTCGGGGGGATTGGGAAAAACACATTTTTTCTTCTTCTTCAGAACCAGTGGGCAGATTTCAACCAAACTTACTGGGAACCATCTTTAGGGATGGGGTCCCAAAGTTGTTTGTGTGTTTGTTTCATGTGGTCCCCAGGGGGCCGGGGGTAGCCACCCCCCCCCCCCTTAAAAATGAGAAATCTTTTTCTCTAGACCCTAAAGCATTACAGTCAAGATATGTTTTACGTAGATACCTTATAGATAAAGAATATATGTTGTTCACGGCAATATCTAGGAGAATCCCCTTGGGGAACCGGGCCATTAAAGATGGGTGAAAGGGGGAGGGACTCCATTTTCATCTTTTTCAGAACCAGTGTGCACATTAAAACACCCAGGTTGGTGGGAATCATTCTTATGGGATAGGGACCCAAAGTCAGTTTTATTGGGTATGTGGCCCAAGGGGGGGGGAGGGCTCCTCCTAGAAAAATGGAGAAGTGGCTTTAATTTACAGGGATATTGCGTCAGATGTGGTGACTGTGATACTCGGGTGAGCGTCTAGCCCCCCCCCCCCCCCCCCGAGCTCTTGTTTTCTTTTTACATCAATTTGAAATGAATATCAACGTGCAATAAACTCGGATATAATAAAGCGAGAACGAGCAAGTTTGGACTGCAAAAATTTTCAAACTCGCTCGCTCCGTCGCTCCCACAATGACTCTTATTTTGTTGACTTTGGTTCCTTGCCGGCCATCAGTTATTCATAACGTAATATCATAATAAATACAAGAAAAGTTTACCCATTACTAAGGTGTCTCAAAGACACAAAGACATATATGCAATAACATTCAAACCTACATTATATAAGTCTTAAAAAGAACGCATGGTTTGTGGAACAATCACCTTCCTCTAGATGTAAAAGGAAGGAAGAGACTTATTTCAGAAATATAACGTTCCTATTGTGTGATATATTTTTTCACGTTGACAGTTTTTGTTAATGGGAATTATATTTTTCCAGACTGTAAATAATGAGAAATAGGATATGATTGCTAAAAGCGCATTAATAAGATGGACAGCTGATGGGAATTTGGGAATTAAGGAACGAGGTAACCCCTTAGTTTTACAGGATAATGATGCCGAACCTCTATTTTTGCGTTATTTCTGAAATTAATTTCCGCGTACTTAGCAGAAGCTCAATTATCATTATAAAAATGATTGAATCAACAGATCAATAGAAAAAATAAGTTACGTTCACACAAACTCAAAGTTAACTCTGTCACTCTTGAAAGATCAGCGTCAACAGAAATTTAAATCGAATTCTTTCATGAAAAGTGGTGTGGGTGGTCGACCAGGGGATCGGTCATCCGGGGAGTTGTCGTCCGGGGGAATGGTCCTCGGGGGAGTTGTCCTCCGGGGGAGTAGTCCTCCGGGGGAGTAGTCCTCCGGGGGAGTAGCCCTCCGGGGGAGTGGTCCTCCGGGGGAATGGTCCTCTGGAGGAGTGGTCCTCCGGGGGAGTGATCCTCCGGGGGCGTAGTCCTCGGGGGAGACGTCCTCCGGGTGAGCAGTCCTCCGGGTGAGTAGTCCTCCGGGGGAGTAGTCCTCCGGGGGAATCGTCCTCGGGGGAGTCGTCCTCCCGGGGAGCAGTCCTCCTGGAGAGACGTCTGTTGCGACACGGATTGTCGCCCCTACACGGATTGTCGCCTCCTGCTCGGGGCGACAATCCGTGACGGGCGCTGGCGGCACGGATTGTCGCCCCCTACACGGATTGTCGCCTGGCGACAATCCGTGACGCTTGTGCAGTTCCCAGTTTTTGACCTCAAAGGCGACAATCCGTGTTGGCAAAAAAATTGTTGCGACACGGATTGTCGCCCCGTCACAGATTGTCGCCCCGGGCTCGGGGTGGTTCCTCCGGTGTTAAGCTTTGGTGGGATGGGTATGACTGGTAAGTTATGCGTATGTGTGTGTGGGTGTGTGTGTGTGGGTGTGTGTGCGTGTGTGTGTGTGTGTGTGTGTGTTTGGAGTATAATAATACAATATGTAGAAACTGTGCATGTGTGGTGGTCATAGTGGTAGTGGTTTGTTTGTCTGTGTGTATACGTGTGCCTGTATGCTTACGTGTGTATGTGGAATATAGTGGCGCTACTGTGGCAATACAAACGCCTTCAGAGTGTATGAGCACGTGTTTAAAAAATTCACACCAGCTTTGATCTAAAAATAGTATGGGTGTGTGAACCAACGAGAGAGAGACCGAGAGAAAATACATACGAGGGAGGTACCCTCCCCAAATGTTATTTGTCTTTGTTCATTTTTCACTGCAGTCATTTTCTTCCATCAGTCTTATAAACTAGAACGTCCATACCACTATTCTTTGTCCCAGAATAGGTTTGGCATGGTTTATGCATGCATGAGCGAATAATTTCCACACGCCGTAAAAAAATTTGTCAATCGTTAGTTGATTTTAGCACAAACGAACTGCCATTGCACACCGCTAATACATACGTAATACAAACAAACACCAACAAACACTCAAACAAATCCTCGTAATGCAAATAAACCAACTTAACACTTTTTTCCTTGATATTCAATGATTTCATTCAAATCATTCATAAATCGACTCATTCTGGGTGTAACATGAAAAAAAGTTACAAATGGCAATTCGAAACAGAAACAAATCCATTTGTCAATTTATACCACAAATAATCTCACTTCAACATAGATAACTCGATTATAGACCAACCCTACTAACAATTTCTTCACGAGAAAGTTTTGACATGTAGGGCCCTACCAAACCTATATTCCTTGAATACATTGGTTTGGATCATGTAACACCTTCTTACTTACAAGGGCATATACATAAAAAAACACAAATACATTACACGAATCTAGAATGAAATCAGTCATAAAAAACCCGACCACCCCTCCCCTCCCCATCCGAAACAAATCTAGGCCTACATCTATCCTAAATATTAAATCCTACCAACATCTGTCATACCATTCATAACTATCCTTCTTCAAATCCAATCCCCAACACACCAACCCCTGATTAAACAAAACCTAAATCATCCCACACCCACATTCACCAACCCAAATACACACACACACACACACACACACACACACACATGCGAAGGTTCCGTTATTCCGAAGTTTCGTTTTTTCCGAGGCTTCATTTTAATATCCGAAACACACAATTCCCTATACCTAGAGGTTCGTTGATCCAAAAATGAAATTCGGAATAATGAGCCTTCGGACGAATGAGCCTTCGGACGAATGAGCCTTCAGAGTAACAAACTTTTGCAATAACGAAATGTAACCCCCTTCCCACATACCGACGCACACCCGAACCGATACCACATTACTTCCTGATGAAACGATTTCCCAATGTTGATAAATAAGACATAATGGACCGTATGCAGAAAAGCAGCATTTGCCCGCACGCAAGCTCCACTCCGAATTCATACAAATCTGCCAAACAAACTCATCAAATTCAAAGCTGCTGATAAAATCAATATCAACGTTTATGCCAGCAACAGCTTACTAGTTATCCCTCCCCACGCGCAGCTAAAAAACACATACGCAAAAAACTGACATAATAAACACATTCTTCCATCACACACACACACACACACACACACACGCACTTTCCATCTCTCGGTGATGACACACACCTCAGCTAACCACAGCTTTCGGTTGAGCTTGGTCATACCAAAAATATCAAATAATAACTCTGAGATGGCCATCCGCTAATAGGAGAATGAGATTCTCCGCCATGAGCCTTCAGGTGGCACTATCACTCCGCTCAATTTAACTATCGCGAACGCTCGCCTGCGAGTCGCCTTACATTCTCGTGGCATGTCTACGCGCAACATGTGGATCCAGCGGGATCAATTCACCCACGGTCACATCCCACTATCAGATGCAGATCTCATTTCTACCCAGCATGAACAGTGTCTTGCCAACCATCAGCAATCTTGTATATTTCAGGTCCGACCGTAGCAAAACCACCGCCCGTTCCCTCTATCTTGTTTCATCTGTTGATGGCAACAGGTGCAATATTCTCAAAATAATTCGGTGCCCAGCTCAGAAAGTCTTCTTATCGCGTCAAGATGTCTCAGTGCCTAGAAGTACCTGTCCCACTGCCAGTGATACCGCGGTCATCATCGCAGGTTCCTGAGGATAACGAACTTGCGACGGTCTCTGATACTCAGCCAGCTTGTCCGCCAGAGCTTTCCTCGCCTCCAGGCGCAGAGGTCCCCTGTATCCCCCTCCATTACTCCCCTACCACCGCTACTCCCCCTTCTCAGTGGTAAGTGTTGCTTCATCGACATTGAGGAGGGAAGACCCATCGACTTGGTGGGCCGACTCTGAACTGGGAATAATGACGCCGTAGATAGACTGAACCATGGAGGTCTTAATCATATTGCCTGTATAACCACTGTCAATAGTGACACGTACAATAAACTGATGGTCACAAAGTAAGCAGACTGGCGAACCTGGACACGTTAAGCTTGGGATGTGTTATCACTATCACTCTCGACCGGAACAGCTTCAGACAAGTGAACCTGTTCTAATGGCACAAATCATCTGTCTCATCATCAGATTCCATTACATTTACAAGTCAGTGTGCTTTAGCCATAAAACGCCTATCCTGCTCAGGAAGTTATGCTCACTCAGGAAGTGATTATCTTGGGGGCGCACTTCACAGCACAATATCAGTGCCGTATACACAATATTTGCTCTTACCCTGGAGGATGTTGGTGCGAGTCAGCGGGTTACTGCGGAAGCGCAGCATTTCAAGGCGCTGAGCACGCAGGGGAGGGGATGTCAGGATGCGCAGTGCGCTAGAACTTCTGAAGTGTGGAATTCATCTAATAGGCTATCTAGGGCATGTGAAATTTCAGGCTTCAGGGAAGCTAAGGTTCTAGAGCGCAGCTAACTCTGTCCCATATCGTTGCTTCACGAGACGGGGAAGTTCTTGGTTCCTCAGCTTTAGCCAATGGAGGACTATGAAATTCTCAAGTGTGACGGTTACCTCCTCGTCTTTGTTCACACGGTCACCGTGGCGTGAAATGCCACTATTAGTGGTTAGCAAATTGCGAAATTTTCCAAAAACTTTTGATGTTTCATATACATTGTATACGATTTCTCAATTCATGCTACATTTTGGTGAGTCATTTTGCAAATGGATTTCTATCCTTTACACAAACGTTTAAAGTTCGGTATTGGTCAATGATTGGATTTCTAGAAGTGTTGATATCAAAAATACACAACAAAGATGCCTATTTTCGTCATTGTCATTTATCCTAGCTACCGAATTTATGTGGAAAAAAAGAGTAGCAAAAGCTTCCGATATCAACCCGCTAAACATGGCTGAGTATCCTAGTTTAAAGCTGTTGCAATATGCAGATGATACGTTTTTGTTTTGGTTTTTTTTTTTTCTAAGGGATAAAACGTCACTCAAAGGAATTCTAATGCATCAGTTTGGGGATGTGCCAGGTCCAAGAATAAACAAAGAACAAACAGTTATGATATGCTAAGCCCAAGGAGATAGGTATTGTAGTTGGAACCTGGAGAATCATAACCTGCTATGGACCAACAAATCTGTGAAATACATAGTTCTTTATTATGCATTTTCATAAGCTCTAAAGATGAACTAGGAGCAAAGATGACAAAACTGCAGCAAGTATTTGACAGCTTGTCAAAAAGAAGTATTTTAGGAAGTTACTGTATTGAAAAGTATATCACTTATTCAAATTACTCATTTCATAATTGTTGATTCTATCCTTTCGTATCTGTTGAAGTGGATAGACAGCATGAATAAATAATATGTTTACATTGATGTGGAATTGGAAAACAGAAAAAAAAAAGTTACAATGTTTTTCCTACTGGAAGAATACAATAAAGGCGGTAGGGGTAAAAAAAAAATGTCTGATACAGAGAGGAAATTGTTCAGTTTCCGACTGAAGTGGTTAGGCAGATTGTTGCTGAACTTTTCTCATTATTATCACGGCACTTGATCATTTGTTTGAAAAGAATATTCTTAGTTACAAGTAAAATTGAAAAATCTTGTAAGGAAATCTTAAGGGCATGGGAATACATTAGATATTGCAGTACGTTGAAAGATATTTGTATAACTGGTAAATCAGCAAAAGTGTTCAGATTATTTGGTACATTATCTACGTGGTCTATGATAATCTGTTGTTGTTTGTCCGGTTGTCCGTTTGTTTTTGCTTGGTTTGGGGGTTTTTTTTATTGAGGCTTTCTTTTCGACAGTGGTCTGCTTTACTAAGATCTGTTTACGGTAGATTGCTGTCGTTGAACTGAACACATCAGATCACAGTCGCGTTGCCGACAAAGTAAAGGCATGACGGTATCTGTTTACGCAAGACTGAATCGGGCGATACCACGAGGTGTGTGAGTCGAGAGCGCGAAGGAAGAATCTACGCAGTATGTTAGACAAGAGAACGAATTCAAAACTGTTGTTCATTTTTTTTTTTCATCTGTGAAGATGGCTGGATAGCCCATATTCAGCTACACTAAGCTGGTCTTCCATGGGGTCCAGTTGGATGTGGGGTGGGACCACTTCACCGGGTTAGACATCCTGCTCTTTGCGATGAATGAATGATGCGGGATCTTTTACGTGCATGAGCTGTGACTCTCTCATATATACACGGGACCTCCATTTTATGTCCTATCACTAATACGATACAAGTAGTGATCGTTTACACAACTTATTCCTTCGAAAAATGCATGTTGAAACTCATATTTTCTTCTTATAAATGGAGAAAATCTGATGATGCTGTATATCCAAATCGTTGTAGTTATAAGGATGTAAAACACGCAGTTGTTGCATGCAAATTGAATGAGCTCCTTCTCAAATACTTGAGAGAAACATTACCAAATATATTCCAAGAAAAGCTACCAGTCAGTATTCAACATTTACTCAAGGTAGATTGTGAAAACAAATGTATTTTATTTCCTATTACAGGTTTTCAATTATTTACGAATTTATTGGAGATCACAAAATTACAGGAAAGAGATTAAAAAGAATAGTCGCAGCCAAACAAAATTTTAGAGAGAAATTTCGAAAAGAAAATGAATAAAATATCAGTCAGACCAGACAGAGCATTTTTTCCAACACAGTTGTTGCGTGTTATTTGAAAAAGAAAATGAAACAGAAATCCTTTTTTTTTTTAATTTGTCGTTCAAATTACTGTGTTGCCAATTATGATTTTGTCATGATGTAATTTGAGTCGTAAAGTCATTTTGTACCTTTGAATGTAAACAATGCATCAGATTGTATACATTATAAATTCTCTGATGAGGCAAAGAAAATCAAAAATGCAGGCTGGTGCTACTGCTAACTTTGATGAAGTTCCAACAATAATTACAATGTGATAATCCGAGTGATAGTAATATGGTACACGGTACACTGTACACTGGCCATGTCTGGCCAGTCTGTACTCCTAAGATCTTAATGCAGACTGCTACCGTAATGCCGTAGACGTGTACAGCCAGCGACGTGCCCGCAGAAGTACTATTCTGTAGCGCAAATGCTCTACAGGACAAGAGGTGTCAGATGACTGTCATGGTACTGATAAGCTAGACTAGGCTTGGCCTTATTAGTGCTCCTTGTGAATAATGAGCCGGCCGGATATACCCTTGGGTAAACTCCTTAAACTGCCGGAGAACAGGGCGATGAGATCAAGCTCCATGTATGTTCTGGTAGGGGTAGCCATAGCTTAGCCATGCAGATCTAGTGAACGTGATAAAACTGTCTGTCACCAGTGTCACTGAATAGTAACTTCTGCCCTGTTGCTCTGTAACATCTAGCAACTCACAAATGCAACAAGTTGTTCCTGCGACCGTCTCAGCCTTGCTGTGCCGTCGACCCACAGGGCACCTTGCCAAGGGATGCTGCAGTGCGCTGGGCAGCATCGACATCTTTAGCGCAGCCTACTTTTTATGAGATGAGTACGACTGATTATTCACCTACAGCTACTGCGTACGAGGTAACCGACGCCCCACGTTATATGGCAGTGGTGGAAAATGAGCGAAGTCCATATAGCAACACTACCGCATTCGGGTTAACCGATGGAGACTTGAGAAATGGTAGAGTCCATAGTGGTTCCAAAGGAACAAAGCAAGTGTTTAATCTAGCAGCTTGGAACGTTCGTACAACCAATGACAGTGTTAATTCCCTACGACCGGAAAGAGCTACAGCTATTATCTGCCGGGCTCTGGAGGAAGCAGATGTTGACATTTGTGCACTTAGTGAGGTGCGTCGTCCAGGTACTGGAAACGTTAAGGAAAGAAGTCACACAATATATTGGAGTGGAGGAAAAGACAAAACTGCAGGAGTGGGATTTGCTGTTTCTAACAAATTTAGTCACATCAACCCAGTACCCATCTCCGATAGGATCATGACAGCTCATGTCAAGCTGAAGAACAATGTCCATCTCTCATTAATCAGCGTCTATGGACCTACAATGCAACGACCTGAACTCGAGAAAGAACAATTTTATGAGCAGCTCGGCGAGTGTATCACCAGTGCCAAAGGAGATGGCATTATTGTGCTTGGTGACTTCAATGCTCGTGTTGGTAAAGACTGGGAGTCCTGGCCATCAGTCATAGGCAGGCATGGAGTAGGTCACATGAACTCTAACGGCCTTATGCTATTAGAGTTCTGCACCCGGATGAAGCTTTCAATAATGGGTACTATGTTCCAGCTGAAAAATCGGCTCAAAAACACTTGGCAACACCCACGCTCGAAACATTGGCATCAGTTGGACCATGTTCTTGCCAATTCACAAGCAAGACAGTTCATCAGGGTCACCAAGGTCAATCCTTCTGCAGACTGCTTTACGGATCACAGGCTATTGCTGTGTAAATGCAGTACAGTGATTAAGTCAAGGAAGAAATGTGCAAGACCTCCCTGCAAACTTGATACCCATCTAACTAACAAAAAGAAACTTATGTTAGAAAGTTTCTTAGAGGAAAAAATCCCTGACTGTGAATCATCCTGGGATGACTTGAAAGAACTACTTCAGAATGCTGCAGATCACATCTTTGAAAAGAAAAAGAGGAAGAGCGAAGACTGGTTTGATGATCAAGAGCAAGAGATTCAGAAGCTCTTGAAGGAAAAACGGAAAACTGGTGATATAAAAGGGCTAAGAGAAGAAATTCGGAAACTGAAAAATAAGTGGTTTCAACAGAAAGCAGAGGAGGCTGAGAGATATGTTCAGGAAAAGAATCACAGAGAGTTTTACGCAACTCTTAATGCTGTGTATGGTCCCAAATCTAAGAATGTTCATCCGGTCAAGTCAAAGCAGGGTGAGCTCCTGTCTGCACCTGAAGACATCAAAGACAGATGGGTTGAACACTTTGACGAGCTTCTTAATCAACCGACAGATGTCGACTGGGAGATTCTCAATGAAGTCGATCAACTTCCAACCATTGATGAGTTTAATGATCCTATTTCAATGGATGAACTTGAAACAGCACTCAAGAACACAAGACTGAGAAAGAGTCCGGGCCCAGATGGAATTATTCCAGAGGTCATAGTCCATGGTGGTAGAGTTTTGTGGACTTTCCTGCTGACTCTATTCAATCTGTTCTGGTTAACCGAGAGATTACCTTCTGATCTGACAGATGCAAATATTTCTATCCTTTTTAAGAAAGGTGATCGCAGCTTGTGTGAGAACTATCGTGGCATATCTCTGCTCAGTGTGGTAGGGAAGATTTTTTCGGATGTTATTCTTCAGAGACTTCAACACCTAGCAGAGAAGATTTATCCCGAGTCACAATCTGGCTATAGGAGTAGCAGAAGCACGATTGATGGCATCTTTACACTACGGCAAATAATGGAAAAATGTAAGGAGCAGCGTTGTAATCTACACATTGCTTTTATAGATTTTACCAAAGCTTTTGACTGTGTTAATCGAGAGCTTCTTTATGCAATATTACAGAAGCTGGGATGTCCAGAGAAATTTGTATGCATTATTAAGAAACTGTATTCTAATGTACATGCCAGACTTCTCATTAATGGTGAACTTTCGGACTCAATAAACTACAATAGTGGAGTAAAACAAGGTTGTAAATTAGCTCCTACACTTTTTGGAATTTATGCCGCTATACTCCTCCATCTAGCCTTTAAAGATGTTGATCCTTTCTGCAGTATCAAAGTGCGTTTCAGATATGATGGAGATATTTTTGATTTGCGTCGCCTAAAAGCCAAAACTAAGATACTCACAGATTATATAAGAGAAGCTCAGTATGCTGATGATATTGCCATTTTTTGTAATGAGTCTTCTGCACTACAGACTCTTTTATCTGCATACAACACATTATCCCTAAAGATGGGTCTACGTATCAACATTAAGAAAACAGAGACAATGAGTGTGGGAGAGCAAGTTGATTTCTACATTGATGGAAATAAACTTTGTAGAGTTGACCGTTTCAAATATCTTGGCAGTTACATTACAAAAGACTGCAAAGTAGATGAAGAACTCAAGGCACGCATTCAAGCCGAATCATGTGCAATGGGAAGATTGAGGCAAAGAGTATTTCAGTGCCGGGATTTGACTACCGAAACAAAACTCAAAGTGTATAACCAATGTGTGACCCCTTTACTGCTATATGGGAGTGAAACATGGACACTCTATCGGCGCCATATAAAGCAGCTCAGGACCATTCAACAACGACACCTTAGGTCTATTCTCCACATCAAGTGGGACCACTTTGTCACAAATGATGAAGTATTGGAACAGGCAAAAACACTTGACATTGAAACCACCCTCGTTAAAAATCGACTGCGATGGGTTGGTCATGTTGTGCGAATGGAAGCTGCCAGACCTGTCAAGGAGCTCTTTTTTGGAGAGCTTGATGATGGCTCTCGCAGTATAGGACGCCCTCATCTGAGATACAAAGATACAATCAAAGACATGCTGAGGAGAGCCGATGTCCTTCACAACTGGAGAGACCATGTTGATGACAGACATGAATGGCGGAAATTCACTCATGATGTCAGCATGAAAATTGATCATCAGAGGAAGGAGGTTAACAAGTTGAGAAGAGAAAAGCGTCACCAACAACAGTCAAGATGAAAAATGGACGTTTGTTTTGATGTTTCTTTTGAATTTTTGGTAATCTCATCTTGTAAATTGTATTTTTGCCCGTGTCGGGATTTAGGCGTATATATATATATATATATATACACTGTAATAGCAAATGTCTCGGCAATGATAACAATGATGATGGTGTGAATTTTTTGCACAATAGTTTCGTCATCCCGTTGGTTTCTTGGTCGGCTTTGCCTCGCAGTTCATCACCATGCCGCTCATCTGCTTCGTCTTTGCCCTCGTGCTGAAACTTGAGCCCCCCTTCGCACTCGGACTGCTGATAATAGGGTGCTGTCCTGGTGGCACCGTCTCAAACCTTTTCACGTTCTGGACAGACGGTGACATATGTCTCAGGTGAGCTAAAGGACACTAACTTAATGACAAGAATAATGTTATAAACTGCTACGTATACATTACAATTATCATTGCCATCTTAAATTCGCGTTGAGGGCTGGAAGAGTCGTACAAAAATAACGTATGCCGTCAAGACGGTACCGACCAAAAGAATTCAGAGAATTCATCATCCATTCTCATTTTCTTATATATATATATATATATATATATATATATATATATATATATACATATATATATTATATATATATACATATATATATATATATATATATATATATATATATATATATATTGGATGTAGTTCAATGTTTGTATAGGCTTTGCGGTCATTTTCGTACGTTTGTCTTCAGGTCGCAAGTTGCAAGGCATAACATCGACTCCATATTTCAGAGAACATTATGTAAATATATTTCATCAGTACAGACACACTAAGACCTACCTCCCATGAGACCTCCACCACCAGGAAACAGACAGCTAATTCAACTGCGATGAATTTCCCTTAAATCAAGACTGCAATCAATAATTGCCATGGTGTGCTTAGCTGCCGTTTCCCAGTGGAAGAAAGAATAAAGGAATATGTACTTTTCCCAATAAAACATATAGCCTATGATTATAATGTATATCATCAACGAAAAATAATATACTGGTGATCAAATCAAAGCAAATGAACATTTATTGCAATTGTTAGTGAAAATGATAATGCTGAAATGCGCTTTCATGAAGTGTGTAACAAACAAAATGTTCCTATATATGCAAAAATAGTTAATGAAAACGTAGAAAACACACCGTCACGATAAGTGCTTAAAGCATACACAGTGGGTGAAAACACATGATCATATTAAGGATTACGAGATAAGATCGGAGTACTAGTGTTAAATAGATTGCTCTGAAACGAATGTGAATGCTGGAATAGCGCCGTTGCGCAGTCACCTCCCCGTCTCTCGCAAAATTGAATAACCGTTCAGCAAAGTTGGAGTATTTTCTAAGAATTTGAATGGCAACCTTTTAGAGTTGATTGGCATGAAAATAGATTCGACTATGAAAAATGGATTTGAATGACAAAACAAGCCCTCAAAACTGAATGATCATAACATCAATTTCGACACCACAGAAACCTACATATTTTATCATTTTAACTTAATGTTTCATGTCACCTTATTCACAGAGCGTGACAACTACGCACATACAGGAGAGGGAAGTTGTGCACTATTTCATAACATTATGTAGTGGTTTTGATGTGAAAAATGATAATTCACAATTAGCGAACCAAAGAAATCCATATAACTCATTGTAGGAAAGGTCTTGACATGGCGAGTAATGAATAAGCATGATTCATCTTAATAATAATAATAATAATAATAATAATAATAATAATAATAATAATAATAATGATAATAATAATAATAATAATAATAATAATAATAATAATGATAATAATAATAATAATAATAATAATAATAATAATAATGTCTTATTTACCCAGGGTAGCCTCTTTAGTGTTGCCACTGCTGTACCCGAGGGCCCTGCCATTATTATTACCCTAGCGTTGCCAGGTACCCATTTATACAGTATGTCCAAAAAAATTACAACGAGACCCTCCGTAATATCTTTAAAAATATTGAATCAATCTAACTACAAATTCAGGGTCTGAAACTATAACTCATTGCCCACATCTTACAGAAAACCCCATTCGATTTGCTTCAGTGGTCAAAGAGAAATGAGGAATTTTGTAGGGGATGTCAAGAATCTCTTCCCTCCAAGTTCTGTCAATTGCATTCACACACAAGATCATCGCAGTGCTAAACTTGGAAGAATCAGACTCATGACATGCTTTACAACAATCCACATTTCTTTGTGATAGCTTAACCAAATTGAATGGATTTTTCTGCAAAATAGAGCTAAGATGTTATATTTCAAGACCCTGAAGTAGCACTTAGACAGGTCAATCAAATTAGATGTTATCAATTCGAAAATCTGATTGTAATTTTTTTGGGACATACTGCAATATGTCAAAAAAATACAATCAGGTTTTCGCATTGATAACACCCAATATGATAAAATTGTCGAAATGCTACTTCAAGGTCTTAAAATACAACATTTTAGCTCTATTTTGCAGAAATCCCCTTTCGATTTGGTTAAGCGGTCACAGAGAAATGTGGATTGTTGTAAAGCATGTCATGAGTCTGAGTCTTCCAAGTTTAGCACTTCGATGATCTTATGTGTGAATATAATAGACAGAACTTGGAGGGAAGAGATTCCCGACATCCTCTACAAAATTCCTCATTTCTCTTTGACCACTGAAGCAAATCGAATGGGGTTTTCTGTAAGATATGGGCAATGAGTTATAGTTTTATACCCTGAATTTGTATTCAGATTGATTCAATTTTTTTAAAGATATCATTGCGGAGGGTCCCGTTGTAATTTTTGGGGGGACTTACGGTACACCTGTGTCTTAGTTTATTCTACATTGTTATGTTCTTATATTATTTGAAAAACACCGAAATAAATTTTCCATAAATCTCGAAATGATCATGAGTCTGAGATAATCACATACAAGAAAAGTAATAGTTTACACTTACCCTACGATCAAAAACACCAACGATCACTTTTACTATTGCGCCTTTTTCTCTTATCCTTGAAATCTATTTTCAGAGTAGACGTATAAATAGAGATAGATATATCTACATTTTTATTTTTTATTGTTATTTTTATTTTTTCGTTCTTGTATCATATGAAAATCAAGAGATGGGGGTTTGATAAATGCTTTCAACAAAGGACGTTCTTTTGAATTTCGACCATATTGCTCTACACATTTAACCACGGTCTCACAATCATTGTCCCTCTCTCATCAGCGTGTGCATGACAACGGTGTCGTGTATAGCAGCAATTGGAATGATGCCCCTGAACCTCTTTATATACTCCCGGAGATGGACCACAGAGCAAACCAAGATTCCCTTCATTAACATCTTTACCACGCTGGTCACCATCATTGTCCCTGCCGTTGCTGGCATGATCATAAGGCGCTTCAGTGTTCGGTGGGCCGGTCGTGTCTCGCAGGTATAGTAAAAAAAAAAAAAACAACAACAACAAACAAACAAACAAACAAAATCTACATTTGCACTGACAGAGAAACAAGAAACAAGACAGAGAAACAAGAAACAAGACCGAGAAAAAAAAAAACTGAACGGGCAAAGAACAGAAGGCTAGCAGAAAACAGGGGAAGGAGAAATATGTAAGAAATTTTGGTGTAAAACTTGCGAGCGCAAACTGCAGGGGGTCATCCCACGAGACCGACACCCACGAACCATACGGCTCACGAGACCGACAGTTGGAAATAGATCCATGAGTCATACAGCCCACGAGTTATACAGTCCACGAGTCATACAGCCCATGAGTTCGACACTATACGAACAAAAGGCTCACGAGACCGACCCTACGCAAACCATGGACCTATACTAACGAATGGACTTTCAAAGAATCCAACCACTGTAAAGTACGAGATCCGCCGCCATCAGACTGCGCGCATCTTAATGAGTACAGGTGTCTCGAAGATGATGACAGCACAATCATGCATCGTCACTGACAAAGGAACTATTTCCCTGATTCCAGTCTTATTTGATAGTAATTGGCTGATGCACCTTTTCAGGCGGAAACGTCTTTAAAGAAACGCAAATGGTTAGAAGCTGCAAACGTCAGAGCATGACTAAATTTGTATCATTTGATTGGATACTGAGTAAGTACAGATTCGCTCGCAATCGCTCACAAATACGACCTTGCCTAACAGTGACACATACATATCCACTTCCTCTACTGCCTCTTTTTACTCTGAAAAAATGTGCGGAAATGATGGAAAATGATATTACATATCATAATCAATCAGCTTTAAAGTTAGCTTTCTCTTTAAAAGTATCTGCACTTCGCCAATGTAGATACCTGAGCGGTGATATACTGAATACATACCCAAACTACACATGCATTTTCCTTGATTAACGATAATATATCTTATGAGCATTTGGTTAATAGAGTCTTCAAGGTGCGTTGTGTTTTGCTCTTGATTGCCGGCGGCGGATATTACAAGATCAAAGCAGGAAATAATTTTTACAATGCTTTTGTGACACTTTTGACGTAGACAGAGGCCTGCAGTAATTAACGAAATGATGAGTGTCCATGTGTAGTGGGTCCATGCGCAAGCAAAGCCCACGAGACCGACACTACGCCAAAGAGGCGCACGAGACCGACACTACTAACGCTAAAGAGCCTCTCGAGACTGACACTGGGGAATATGCTCACGAGACCGACACTAGGCAAATAAGGCCCACGAGATCGACAGAATAAACAGCGCCATCTATAATGTAACTGCAAGCATGTATCTGTACAGTGTGTTGCATTAATGACAAAAAAAGGAGGAAAATAACATGCTGCCGGGTGCACTTTCATCACACTATCGAGCGCAAGATTGTAAATAGTGATTGTAAAAGTTCTAAATGAAATTGTGTTGTTTAGGAAAATATTTTCTAAGCTATTACACCTGTTCAGTAGTCCCTGACACAGTTTTCAATCATAATTAAGCTTTAGACAAAATAATGCATACAAAACTGGCAAAATGATACATTGATAAAGTATGTACATGAGATAACATCATCATTATTTTCTCTTATTATTGACTGCAATAAGATTTCTTGATTTTTTTTTTTTGATCTTTCATAATCTGATCTTCATGTAACTATATAAACACGCCATTATCGGTGTTCCCTATGACTCCAAATATGATAAAAACATTAGCAATGTGCTGCTGTATGCATGATTTTGCATATTTTTCCAGTAATTTGCATGTCAATGAATGTTGTGGGATGATAATGTACTAAATTCTTCTCTGCAGCCCTTCCATGTCATTGTGCGACTGAAGCAATGTTAATTTGTCACTTCTGTAGAGAATTTCCGAGTAGTAATAGCCTACAAGAATAAAAAGTAAGGATTTGGCAACCATTTTGCCTATGCAAATTAAATGGGCTGCCCTATGTTGAATTTTGCTTGCAAACTGTTTGTTTGTTTGTTTGTTTGTTTGTTTGTTTTTATCAACTCAGTATACTCGAATTATGCCAAAAAGAAAAGTGCGATATCTAACTTTTACTCTAAAATTCCTCCAGCAGTGACATTGTTTCCCACTATCCAACTAGGCCAAGATAACCATTGCCGTACGCAGTTTTGTTCTGTTTTCTTTTGTTTTGTTTTTAGGAGGGGGAGCAAGTATACCTATAAAGATCGAGAAGTTGATACGCAAATGACGGTGCTTTGCATTTTTGGAATTGAAGTAAAAAGATGAGGAGCACATTTTTAGTGAATTTTGTCAATTTTTGCAGAAACTCACACAAGAACTTACAAATAAAAGTATTATAAATTCCA
Source organism: Diadema setosum (assembly GCF_964275005.1). NCBI lineage: Eukaryota > Metazoa > Echinodermata > Echinoidea > Diadematoida > Diadematidae > Diadema > Diadema setosum. The sequence goes on from NC_092691.1 coordinate 14,482,595, forward strand.
AGGGGTGAGGGAAGGCAACTGACGCGGGAACACCATAGCAATTCCCCTTTTCCATCACTCATTTCTTCCTCATGCCACTATCGGGACACCCTGCTCAATTACGCACTCTTATTTGGTGTATAGTTGGCGCTGTTCGTCATGTCGGTCTCGTGGGCCTTCTTTGCCTAGTATCGGTCTCGTGAGCCTTCTTTGAGTAGTGTCAAACGCATGGGCCTTATTTGCCTAGTGTCTATTTCAAGTTTTGTATAACTCGTGGGCCTATTTTACTTGATGTCGAACTCGTGGGCTGTATAATAGTGGGCTCTATGACTTGTGGGTTGTATGACTTGTGGTCTGCATAACTTGTGGGATGTATGATTCATGGGTGGCGGTCTCGTGACGCGCACCCAACTGCAGTCAGACAAAGCGCATTGGATATTACGATGTCGTTAATTGATCATTGCGTCTGTTGAGAATGAGAAGGGCTTTAAGTCTTCTCGAACACTATGGGTTTTGTGGTCACTTAACGCCCTTATCATTCTCAACCGACGAAATTTGATGTTGAAAGTAACAAGATCTGTTGATTTTCTACAACAATAAAACAAGATTTATTCGATGTCGACCCTCTAAATCCAAGTCCCACCTAGTAAAATCAATTCAAATCATATTTCAACTCATATTTCTGATATTGGGTTACATTGAAATAATATGTGTATAAATTGCTGTACTTTGTCAATAATAAACAAAAGAAGATATATATATATATATATATATATATATATATATATATACGCATATATAATAATAGTAATGTCACGATAGAAGAATGCATTAAATGCAAATTGATTTCTATTCAAAATCGAAATTTTCGGGGGCCTCCCCCTTCGTCAGGGATGAAAGTGCTTACGAATTTTCACCGTGATATTAACAGTATGGTGTTAATATCGTACAGAGACTCCAACTCTCCCGTTTTCGACGGGAGATCTCCCGCCGAAAGCCCATTTTTGCACAATCTCCCGTTCTCCCGTTTGAGATTTGATTTCTCCCGCCCTGGCTCTGTGTCTCCCGGTGGAAAGGATTTCTTACTTATTTCTATCGTATACTAGTTGAAAAAAAAAAATCAGCCTTAGATAGCACCAGAGAACATCTAGAATCCTAGGAACTTCGCGCTTTGCACACATCAACTTGGAGTCTCCCGTTTGCTAGGGGTTTCGGGCGGGAGAATCTCCAGATCTGAAGGTGCTTGGGGTTGGAGTCTCTGATCGTATCAGCGTGACTAATCTCAGTGTAATAAAAGTATTAATTATATACATGCATATATACATGTACATATATGACAATAATTTTAATGACAACTGGTAGATATCGGTGTTAGGGTTGTGAAAATAGAAGAGTATGACGTGACCTGCATTAAAGTAAGCTTGTTTGGCTGCATGTAAGCCCCATATAATCAGAGGTTGTGAATAAAAAACGGAAAGCTGTTCATAAAGTTACGCACGACTTTACGAACGACCTAAATATGGTAAGCTAAGTGGGTTTCTTTATCACTGTCATTTCAATAGCTCGATGAAATTTGCAGATGATAATGATTATTCTTACATATTAACACACACTTTTAGTTGAAAGTGTATCTTTGCCCCAATGCAGATGAAATATTGACATACTGCCATACTTTGTAAAAAAACGTAAGGAAAAAAAATGGGCACACATAATATTGGCGCTTCATATTCCAGACGTCCGTTAAGTCATGCGTAAATTTACGAACAGCTTTTTGAAACAGAGCCCAAATCAAATAATAATACCAAATAAAGGGGAAAATGAGATATATCTACATAACACAATCTAGATATGACCCATATAAGTGACGTAGCTTCCATTTAGTTTTAGAATAGATGGGATTATTGTATATTATGTACTTTGGAATGCGAGAGAATGTAAATGCATTGGAAGTTTTCAGCGTAAACACACACACACACACACACAAGTGAAATGTGCAGTCATCGAGCTATCAGGCTTCCGTCGTTCAGCGTTCAGTAGAGAAAGGAAAAAGATAACTGCGTAGTTGCTCCAGATGAATTCGCAATGGCAAGACCTAGATTTAAACATAATTTAAAAATCACTGCAAAGGACTGTGATCACAACTTATGAAAGCTATTCATTCTACTAAGTAAGGGAAGAGCGAGCGATCGCTTCGGAATGTATATAGACTTTCACGCCTGATCAACTAACTTTAAATTTGTATTACGCTATTGTTGACTCAAAATAACAGAAGTGACATTTTTTCCATTTTGTCATGCAATATCCTTTCAGAAACATTTATTTATACACATTTATATGCACGAACAACGCGAGCGAGATATCAGAATCATCGAAAATATTCGTTTCTCATGAACGTACGGATACATTCGTTATAGCTGCTTCTAACGACAGTCCATTATTGACGAGCTGAAACTGTCGGAAACACTTCACCATCTTGGGATTGGTCATTACCTCTAAGATTTCTAAAAGTGGATGAGCCGGTGGGTGCATTGCGTATACATAGGCTATATAAGGTCAGCGCCAGCATGCATTGGTGAGCAACTTTCACTTTGCCATTCGGTTATAGTCTAAAATGTGTTCAATAAAAGCTTAAACATGATCGCATTGTTCGAGAAAAAAAAATATTCTTATATTGCTGGAAAGTTTAAAAGAAAAGGAAAATGAAAGGGTTTACTAAAGGTATGTTTCAGGGGCACATTTGTCGAAGGACACGAGGCTAGTATATATACACTAAATCTACTTATATAAGTTATGTATAAGTTATGCCCTCCCCCTCCCACAGTTTTTTTTTTTTTTTTTTTTTTTTTGCTGCTGAGGCGGGGGGGGGGTAGGGGAAGTGCCCCCCTCGCTACCCCCCCCCCCCCCCCGCTTTGGCGTCCTTGTCAATACCTAGTATTCTATGCGAGCTCCTAGAAATCTCAGGCGTTTCAATGGACATTATAATGACTTTGGCCTTGAGTTTATTCAGACTGGGCTGCTTTCGATGTGTGCACAGACAGAAATCAACAGAAGAAATAATGTGATCAAGGGTTGAGTACGAAACATCGATGAGTGTTTAAAAACAGATTCCACATGTAAGAGTACCTACGATCTTGCATTTTCAAAGTTTACACTTGTACAAGTTGTAGAAAAATTAATAAATCATCTCAATGCAAGTTTCCCGTGAAATACAATCTAAATGATCCCCTAACGCTACTAGAGAATAGCTTATGTAGATGCGGAAACTTTTTTTTTCCAGAAGCATGAGGTGTCAATCTTGTATTTTTTTAAGTAACACTCAAACAAAACAAAAACAGGTAAGTGACATATCACATATCAGCTAATTTGGATTCAGCTGAAATCTGACAAGAACTGTCGAATATATGTATACATATATATATATATATATATATATATATATATATATATATGATCAATCAAAGAGGTACTATGCCTAGCTATTCTGGTAGGTGTTTTGATAAGTCGATGCATATCATATCATTCCATCATTATTCACTTGTTTTGTCATCGTCCGAAAGTGAATTCACATTGAAATCGCCAAGAATAATCGGTTGCGTATCCAGGGGGAGCGCACTGGGCGCTCCTAAATTGAGATTGCAAAACTGATTCAAACAACAGTTGTAATTCCTAAGTTTGCATTAATGGAGGAACTATTTATACGTGATACGCTAAGTTGTTGAACTCATTTCACATGGAAATATAAGTAGATAATACGGGTTAGATTGAAATGATTTCATACCAAAAATAGATTTTCGACTAAATCGTTCTCAAAGAGTTGTGTATTCATCTTAAAATATTTACACTATCTACATGAACTATCATAATATCAATCGATGTGAAGCATTAGGGGGAGTGTAAGAAAGGTAAATAGTGAAAATAGTGAAAAGTAGGGGCAGCATTTAGCTGAAAGTTGAAGTTGCACTAATGGAGAAGGGAGAAAAGGAGAGAGAGAGCCTCAAGGAAGAATAGAATTGAAATTAGATAGAGGGTTCCGAAACCGTTGGGAGAAAAAAAATGTAATAGACAGGAGGGGACGAGGGAGAAGTTGAAGGTTGGAAAATCATGGAGATAGCAGAGAGAAGTGAAGTTTCACGAAACCAAAAGAGATAAAAGAAGTCGTGAACAATGTGGACTAAGGAACGCGGAATCAAAACGACGAAAGGATGGATAAATCGGGAAGTAAAGATGTAAGTCGAGGAGAGGTGAGACTATGAAAGAGCAGGGAGGTGAGACGAACACCTCCCTGGAGAGAGAAGAGATATAGGAAAGGCAAAAAAAAAAAAAAGGAATGAAAGCTAAGAAAAAGTGAAGGGGAGGGGGTTGAGTGGAATCTAGGAATGAATGCTGTGAGAGAGAGAGGGAGAGGAAAAAAAGGTAATTGAAGTTAAGTCCGGAGTACATTCCTGTGGAAGAAAAACAGGGAATGAGAGAGAATGAACAAGGTAAAAACGTATTCCTGACAGGGAGAAAGAACCGAGTAATAATCCGTAAAGGAACTGTAAAATAGTAAGGTGGTCCTGAACTCACAGCACGGGTACATCATCTAAAAATGCCGGTCGAGTTAGTATATGGGTAAACTCTGACAAGACTGAAAATCAAAAAGTAAATGAACTTTACCTGGTAAGTACTGCACTCTGTGGTGTACAAGGGCGTACCGAGGGGGGGTGTTTTGGGTGTTCAAACACCCCCCTTTGCCAAAAGGGGGGTGTTTAAGGTGTTCAAACACCCCCCTTGGGCAAAAGGGAGGTGTTTGAGCTATTCAACACCCCTCTTCAGCAATGCTTAGATGTTGACAAATGAAACAAAAGCTGTCTTTACCGCTTTTATTTCCGTTTTGAATTCCGCCTTTCCTTTCTTTTGCGTTCATTCTCTCTCTCTCTCTCTCTCTCTCTCTCTTCCTTGTTTTAATGTTTGTGTGGATGATGATACATTATGGAGTTACATAATATCATACGCACTAAAGAACTCGTGTACAGTACGTGTTATACTACGTTACTGCACGCGCGCGAAGCTGACGCGCAAACAGTAGACATTCCCGATCCCTGCTTTGCTTTCTGACCGAACCGCGAAGATACATTGCGCATAATAATCACCGTTTACCGGTATTATACCGTATACGCGGTACCGTAAATTGTGTATGATGCATAATATTATGTGTGTACAATGCATGCTGCGCTGCAGCCTATTATATGCACATTGCATGCTAAGTCAGTAGTATCAACTACCAACAGTGGCGTATCGGGGGGGGGAGGGGGCAAGGGGGCACCCACGTGAAAAAAAAAAAACAAGAAAAAAAAAAGAAGAAGAAGAAAATAAAAAATCTCGCCCGGACGGGGGGAAGGAGAATGGGGGGGGGGGGCAGAAAACCAAATCAAACAAGATAAAAACAAAACATGAATTCCATGAATTCCATGAATTCCATGTTTTGTAACGCTGAAATATAAAAATTTTCGGCTCGCTCGCTGCGCCCGCTCGCCAAAATTTATCAAAAAAAAACAAAACAAAACAAGAAGAACAAAACGTAATGATGACGTGGAAATATAAAAATTTCGGCTCACTCACTCGTAGTAATTCAGAGTATTTTTCCAAGTCCTTAGTTTGTTGGCATAAATGGTTATCTATGAAGCCGTCACTACATCTTGATTAGAATATTGTAAGATTTAATAACCAAAAAATGACAAGAATTCCATGTTTTGTAAGGTGAAATCCATGTTTTGTCGGCTCGCTCGCTGCGCTCGCTCGCCAAAATTTATCAAAATTTATCAGATTTTATATCACCCTAAAAAAAAAACCTTTTAAGTGCTCGAAAAAGCATAACAAGTGGACTTTTTTTAAGTCCCTACCGGGATGGGATTGGGGTTGAACACTGTTGGTATAAATCGTTATCTATAAGACCGTAACTATATCTTGATTAGAATTGTCATTCGAAGATTTAATAACCACAAATGACAAGAATTCCATGTTTTGTAAGCTGAAATACAAAAATTTTCGGCTCGCTCGCTGCACTCGCTCGCCAAAATTCTTCAATATCTATAACATTTAAAACACCCTCAAAAGACCCCTTCTATATAAGTGCTTGAAAAAACACATCATGTGGACTTTTTTTAAGTCCCTACCGGGATGGGGTTGGACACTGTTGGTACAAATCGTTATCTGTAAGGCCGTCACTATGATTAGAATTGTAATTCGAAGATTTGATAACCAAAAATGACAAGAATTCCATGTTATGTATAAAGCTGAAATATAAAAATTTTCGGCTCGCTTGCTGCGCTCGCTCGCCAAAATATATCAAAATTTAGGGTAGCCTATACATTTAAATCACCCTCAAAAGACCCCTCTTAAGTGCTTCAAAAAACATTTATTATGAGGACTTTTTTAAAGTCCCTACCGGGATGGGGTTGGGGTTGAATACTTTTTCAGAAATTAGGGGCGCAATTTTCGCGCTTGCCACGGGCGCCGTTTTCCCTAGATACGCCACTGACTACCAAGTACAGTCAGTATAGTATCCTACTGGAAGCAGCAAGCTCTGGAAGCTCTGGGAGTAGCAAGTTACTTGCTACTCAATGTAATTAGTAATAGCACATGGACTTGGCTAACCTTTAGTAATAGTAGATATGAATCTTTTCAATGACTGAAAGTTAAAACTGAAAGATAACTGAGTGTGAGTCTACAAATTGTGGTTGGATGACTTTATTGCGCCTAAAATTCATTAGATATCTAGGTCTAGGAACAGTGGCGTAACTACGGGGGCATGGGGGGGGGGCACGTGCCCCCCCCCCCCATCCGCTGATTAAGAAAAAAAGAAAAAAAAAAAGAAAAAAACCTACGAAAATGGTAATTCAAGGGTTAGTAAACTGCTTTTGAAATCGATATGAAAGGATGATCAAGAAAAAAAAAAAGATATTTTTCTAAGATTTCTTTTAACCATGAGTATATAATTAAAGAGGTATAACATTGTTCAAAAAGCCCGGAAACGACAAAAGATTGTGATTCAGCGTGATTCCTGGTTGGCATTTTGAATACAAGCAGGATGTGCGCAGTGTACTCAGAATATCGGAATGGCAAAAAGAGTCGCTGCAATGTTGCGCAATGTGTTAGATAGGTTGTACACATATTATGCTATCAAAGCTTGATCATTGATTTTGCAGTGTTGCTTTATATACTAGTCTATGCCTTGCATTGCCAATAATAAGACTTGACCTTGGCTATTTCCTAACTTTTCCATCTATATGAATATGACACACACACTCACAAACACAAACAAATTAGGGGATGCTCTATATAAAGTGCAGAATTTGGACATCCTTCTCCCGCTTGGTCACTTCGACGCCCCCTCGCTGGTCATACCTCCCCCAATCATGAACATAAACCGACACCCTTGACTACCAGTGGCGGATCCAGGGGGCGCACCGGGTGTCCCCTCCCTCCAATGCGAAAAAAATATACATGTAGCTACAAACGACAGTTTTTGGACGGTGGTCAAAATTTTCAAGCTCGCTCGCTTCGCTCGCTCGCATTTTAACCGTTATGCCATTCTCGTGATGTTACTGCCAGTAATTGCCAGCAGTTGCGCCCGGTGCGCCCCCCCCCCCCGAATTTCCAAAGCGAAAAAATATAGCTACAAACGGCAGTTTGGGGACTGTAAGATGTCAAAATTTTCAAGCTCGTTCGCTTCGCTCGCTCGCATTTAATCGTTATGCAATTCTCCTGATGTTGTTGTCAGTAATTGCCAGCAGTTGCGCCCGGTGCGCCCCCTCCCCTTAATTTCTAAAGCGAAAAAATATAGCTACAAACGGCAGTTTGGGGTAATGTCAAAATTTTCAAGCTCGCTCGCTTCTCTCGCTCGCATTTTATGGTTATGCAATTCTCCTGATGTTGGTGTCAGTAATTGCCAGCAGTTGCGCCCGGTGCGCCCCCCCCCCCCCCCCGAATTTCCAAAGCGAAAAAATATAGCTACAAACGGCAGTTTGGGGACTGTAAGATGTCAAAATTTTCAAGCTCGCTCGCTCGCATTTAATCGTTATGCAATTCTCCTGATGTTGCTGTCAGTAATTGCCAGCAGTTGCGCCCGGTGCGCCCCCTCCCCTTAATTTCTAAAGCGAAAAAATATAGCTACAAACGGCAGTATGGGGTAATGTCAAAATTTTCAAGCTCGCTCGCTTCTCTCGCTCGCATTTTATGGTTATGCAATTCTCCTGATGTTGGTGTCAGTAATTGCCAGCAGTTGCGCCCGGTGCGCCCCCTCCCCTTAATTTCTAAGGCGAAAAAATATAGCTACAAACGGCAGTTTTGGGACTGTAAAATGTCAAAATTTTCAAGCTCGCTCGCTTCGCTCGCTCGCATTTAACGTTATGCAATTCTCCTGATGTTGCTGTCAGTAATTGCCAGCAGTTGCGCCCGGTGCACCCCCTCCCCTTAACTTTATTTCTAAAGCTAGAAAATATAGCTGCCAACGGCAGTTTGGGGACTTAAAATGTCAAAATTTTCAAGCTCGTTCGCTTCGCTCGCTCGCATTTAATCGTTATGCCATTCTCCTGATGTTACTGCCAGCAACTGCCAGCAGTTGCACCCGGTGCAACCCCCTTAATTTCCAAAGCAAATACATATACATATATACATATACATATATACATATATTATTATATATAGCTACAAACGGCAGTTTGGGGACTGTAAAAATATTAATGTCAAAATTTTCAATCTCGCTCGCTTCGCTCGCTCGCATTTAATCGTTATGCAATTCTCCTGATGTTGCTGTCAGTAATTGCCAGCAGTTGCGCCCGGTGCGCCCCCTCCCCTTAATTTCTAAGGCGAAAAAATGTAGCTACAAACGGCAGTTTTGGGACTGTAAAATGTCAAAATTTTCAAGCTCGCTCGCTTCGCTCACTCGCATTTAATCGTTATGCAATTCTCCTGATGTTGCTGTCAGTAATTGCCAGCAGTTGCGCCCGGTGCACCCCTCCCCTTAATTTCTAAAGCGAAAAAATATAGCTGCCAACGGCAGTTTGGGGACTTAAAATGTCAAAATTTTCAAGCTCGCTCGCTTCGCTCGCTCGCATTTAATCGTTATGCCATTCTCCTGATGTTACTGCCAGCAGTTGCACCCGGTGCAACCCCCTTAATTTCCAATGCAAATACATATATATATATATATACATATAAAAACGGCAGTTTGGGGACTGTAAAATGTCAAAATTTTCAAGCTCGCTCACTCCGCTCGCTCGCATTTAATTGTACAGTTATGCAATTCTGATGTTGCTTCCATGAGGTGCGCCCCCCCCCCCCATGTCTTGACCCACAGTACGCCACTGAACACCCCCCTCTAAAAAATCCTGGGTACGCCTATGGTGGTGTATACCCATTTATTCTTCTTCTTTTTTTTTTTAGTCATAGCTTTGAGCTGTGACCATGAAATCCAACCAAAGGTTGGACAGGATGTCCGATTTCCTCAAGCGTTCACTGATATATGTTCTATTAATATTGCTGCTTTCATTCAATTCACGTAATCATTTTTAGGTTTTTGTTTCCCTTGATAGGGAAATAATTTCAGTTTGGAACACGCAATTTCGTTTTTCAAAAATCGATGTAGTTTACCTTGAGCAGTCAGGCACAGGCGCAGAAAACAGAAAACTGCGCCTGTCGAAAAGAGCCGAATTCTGCTATCATGAATATTATAATGACAATACCCATCATGCAACGCGATGCTCGTAGTGTAAAAGACATGGGGAAAGTTTTGGTGATGAAGACACCAAATCGATACTAATTTTGTAGCAAAATTTGAACCATGACACTTTCCTGATTTTTCTTCTGCAGTAAGCCAAATACCTAATCTTGCATAAGAATCCTTTTCTAGGGGGGAAAAACCATGACAACTGGAGTAATTCTGGTCGGAATACATAATTAGGTAAATTTTTTTTTTTTTTTTTTGAATGACCAACGGTTTGCTTTCTTAATTAGCCTTGCGCAACAGGCAATTGAATAGTGTAACAGAATTGTTATCTTAAACAGCTGGTAGGGACACTCTTTCCCTTTCTCTTCCCCAGTATACAGCCACCTCCCATCTCTTAACACATCATCTCTTTCCCCCTCTCTCTTCTGCCTGGTACTCTCCCCGGCAGGTTGGGTTCTTATCGGTGTTCTGTAAACATAGGGCAGCAGTTTAAAACAAAGAACGTTTTGTGAAAGTGCGAGCCTCATCTCTGTGGGGCCTATACCTCCCTGGTGTTGAACTGACCATGGGCAAAGAACAGAGGCAGGGGCTATGCGATGGGTATGAAAGGCTGTTACACTGCAGTTTTAGATGAGATTCCAGAGAGACAGAGTCATACCAGAGATCCCATAGTTTTATCAGAGTTATCAGAGTTATTTGCAGATGATTTTGCAATTAAAGGCAGCATAACAGCTTAAGAGCAAGGTAATCACAATTACTCCTACTTTTCTTACTAGCCTATTTCTTAGAATATGAATGAGCTAAGTATGGATGGTCAATGTGGCGAGAGCTACATCTTTATTTTGTGCATGGCGTCTCTTTGTGAGAGCGTGTGCTCTGTGATATTCCTGAAGAATGCCGTATTTCGATAGATGGTGATACAGTGTAATATACATGGTATACTATCGTGTTTTTTTATTCTAAGGACGTTCAAGACCTGTCACTTTGACTGTCTTGCATACAGTTGTAGTGCACTGCACATCAGTGGAACAGGCTGGGGGGATGGGGGTGGGGGTGGGAGGGAGAGAGATGTAGAAAACAGTAACAGGCGCCTGGCACACAGACGGTATCAATGGAACCGACTGTTCGCAGAAACTACGAGAATCGATTGTAGCGTGCACACTTGCTCGGGCGGATAACCCCAAAGTAGCAGTTTTCTGCGCCTGGTGGAAGGCTTCTTTGTTGCTTCGTGACAGTAGCAACAAAGAGGGCAACCAGTGGCGTATCTAAGGGGGGGCAAGGGGGGCACGTGCCCCGGGCGCCACTCCTTGGGGGCGCAAAAAAAAAACGAAAAAAAAAAACGAAGAAGAAGAAGAAAAAAAAAGGAAAAAAAACGAAGAAGAAGAAGGGAAAAAAACGAAGAAGAAGAAGAAAAAAAAGAAAAGAAAAGAAAAGGAGAAGAAGAAGGAAAAAAAAAACTCGCTCGGAAGGGGGGAGGGAAAATGGTGGGGGGGGCAGAAAACCAAATCAAACAAGATAAAAACAAAACATGATGATGACGCGGACAAAATAACAATGTTTATTGTGTTCACACAAAAATTCCATGTTCTGTGAGCTGAAATACAAAAATTTTCGGCTCGCTCGCTGCGCTCGCTCGCCAAAATTTATATAAAAAAGAAGGTAAGAACAAAACGTGATGATGACAAAATGACAGTGTCTATCGTGTTCACACATGTCATTTTATATTTAGCAGGCAAAATGTTTCACGGAGCAGCGGCTGCAATTTCGTTCTGAAGCGATCGCCAATTGGATCAAAAGAAGGCGCCAACGGTTTCGAACATACGGGGGGGGGGCGCAAAAAAACCCCGAATCAAACAAGATAACAACAAAACGTAATGATGACGCGGAAATATACAAATTTCGGCTCACTCGCTCGCACTAATTTAGAGTATTTTTTCAAGTCCTCATTTTGTTGGTATAAATCGTTATCTATAAGGCCGTCGCTATATCTTGATTAGAATTGTAAGATTTAATAAGCAAAAAATGACAAGAGTGTCATGATTTGTAAGCTGAAATACAAAAATTTTCGGCTCGCTTGCTGCGCTCGCTCGCCAAAATTTGTATAAAAAAAGAGAAGAAGATAAGAACAAAACGTGACGATGACGCGGACAAAATGATAATGTCTATTGTGTTCACTCATGTCATTTTATATTTAGCAGGAAAAATGTTACACGGAGCAGCGACTGCAATTTCATTCGTTCTGAAGCGATCGCCGGTTGGATCAAAAGAGGACGCCAACGGTTTCGAACATACGGGGGAAGGGGGCGCAAAAAAAAAAATAAAAAAAGATAAAAAAAAAACGTAATGACGCAGAAATATACAAATTTCGGCTCACTCGCTCGTACTAATTTAGAGTATTTTTTCAAGTCCTCAGTTTGTTGGTATAAATCGTTATCTATAAGGTCGTCACTATAATTGTGAGATTTAATAAGCAAAAAATGACAAGAATTCCATGTTTTGTAAGCTGAAATACAACAATTTTCGGCTCGCTCGCTGCGCTCGCTCGCCAAAAATTTTAGATAAAAAAAGATGAGAACAATACGTGATGATGACGAGGACATAATGTATATACAAATTTCAGCTCACTCGCGCGCACTAATTTAGAGTTTTTTAAAGTCCTCAGTTTTTTCGTATATATCGTTATCTATAAGGTCGTCACTATAATTGTGAGATTTAATAAGCAAAAAATGACAAGAATTCCATGTTTTGTAAGCTGAAATACAACAATTTTCGGCTCGCTCGCTGCGCTCGCTCGCCAAAATCTATCAAAATTCATTACATTTAAATCACCCTCAAAAGATCCCTTTTAAGTGCTTGAAAAAGCATCATGTGGACTTTGTTTAAAGTCCCTACCGGGATGGTGTTGGGGTTGAACACTTTTTCAGAAATTAGGGGCGCAATTTTCGTGCTTGCCCCGGGCGCCGTTTTCCCTAGATACGCCACTGAGGGCAACTCATCCAGTTCGTATGTTGTATGTTGGTATGTTGGCAATGTCATTGCTGTCGGATGCCATGGCTGCTGCTGCTGCTGCTGCTGCTGGAGTGGTATCGGGGCGGCTGTTCTCCCGGAGTTGGCTGGTGGGTTGAGCTGGTTGAGCTGCAGAAGCCCGACCGCTGCTTGGCGGCGTAGAGAGAGTTCTTCGGAGAAGGGAGAGTGACGTCACAGTTTTTCCACCCAAGAATCACACTTCCTTGTCTGGCTTTACCTTCTTTATCAGCGCCTTGCTTGTTTGGGAACTGATTCTGGTGACTTAATGTAGCAGAAGATGTAAATTGTAGTATCCAAAGATTAATTTCCAGGTGAGGTTCGGGAGAAATGATAATATTACATGGCGGACATTTTGCGAAGTAAGCTGCAATAACGATATTTTAGATTCAGCTTACTGTACATTTTGAGGTAAGGGTGTATTTCAGAAGCATACTAGGTGATACTGGAAATTATTATGTAGGCGAATGTTTGACTACGGCTGTAATTCACTCATAATGCCCGTGATTTCGTGGAACTGTAATTAGAACAAACGTATTAAAGCTGAGATTGATGTACATAGGGCAGTTGTTCCTCGCTATTGTATACAGTCTGGTAGGCAGGTTATTTCGTTTCATAACATAACCATACAGAAGACTGTATAGGGCTCACACCCATAAATATTTCCCCATAGGGATGTGTGTTAAAAATCAAATTTCAAAAAATTCTGTAAAACAGCTGGGAGAAATGAGGTGTTTCAGCTTCACTAACCTGGATAAGTTAGATATACCCTTTCATCCATCAAATTCTCAGGGTGGATATTTCAGTTCAAATTCTGTCCAGGGGTCCGCAAAGCCAGACTACGAGTTCTTATCACTCAAAAAATCACCCATTTTCCGTACACATACCCAATGAAATATAGTCCCCTCAAATTCCACCAGAAAAGCTTTCATCTTCCAACTAAAATGTAATTTGTAGAGGAATTCATACTCAATATCTACAGCTATTCAGTTTTTTGCCAAACTACATCATTGATTTTTAATCAATTTTTTCTTCATTTATTTTGGTATCTTTGGTACGAATTTGTGAAGGGGCCTGGGGCATTCCCTTGTATTTACGGGTGTGAGCCCTATAGGGCTCACACCCATAAATATTTCCCCATAGGGATGTGTGTTAAAAATCAAATTTCAAAAAATTCTGTAAAACAGCTGGGAGAAATGAGATGTTTCAGCTTCACTAACCTGGTTAAGTTAGATATACCCTTTCATCCATCAAATTCTCAGGGTGGATATTTCAGTTCAAATTCTGTCCAGGGGTCCGCAAAGCCAGACTACGAGTTCTTATCACTCAAAAAAACACCCATTTTCCGTACACATACCCAATGAAATATAGTCCCCTCAAATTCCACCAGAAAAGCTTTCATCTTCCAACTAAAATGTAATTTGTAGAGGAATTCATACTCAATATCTACAGCTATTCAGTTTTTTGCCAAACTACATCATTGATTTTTAATCAATTTTTTTTCTTCATTTATTTTGGTATCTTTGGTACGAATTTGTGAAGGGGCCTGGGGCATTCCCTTGTATTTACGGGTGTGAGCCCTATATGGCGAAGCTTTCGTCCATATGGGCAGAGTGTAGGCCTACTGGGGCTCGGTCGACACCGCATTCTCCAAATGACGTGCGTTCTGCTTTTCGCAAAGCACGACGCAGCCGGTAGTTGATCGTGCCGTGTGCAAAATTGATGTAATCCGAGAAACGTCCCGTCCTGGGGAAAACGAGTACGGTATTCGGCCAAAGGCAGCGCTGCCAACATTGGAAACTAGTTGAGAGTGAGACTTCCATAGCTCAATGCTATAATTTAGGAGTCAAAATGAATGAGATCAATAGAAATGCATGCAAATGAAATAAAGTTTTAGAGTGAGAAAGGACTAAAATGAGTGAGTCTCATCCTCAATGAGTGAGAGTTGGCAGCCCTGCAAAGGTACTATGAGAAAGCCAGCCAGCCAGCCAGCCAATCAGCAATCTTGTCCCCACGCCTCCTTCCTAACAGGAAAGCGAAAGTGATGGGGACGGGAGTCCGAGTACGGGGATTGTCACAGGTGATTGCTACCGCGTATTCTAGGTCTTCCCGTTGTTTAGACCAGGCGTCCACTAGGCCGCGGACAAGGCGCGGACAAGACGCGGAAAGCAAATTTGGTATCCGCACTCGTTCGGCAACCTCTCCGCACGTTCTTGAAAGTGTCCATTCACTGTCCTAAACATGTCCAGGCGTTTTCGCACCTTCGGGAGAGAGAAAAATTTCCGCGTCCAGATTGTGATCGAGACCAAAATTTGGACGCGGAAATGAACTTCCTGACACTTAGGAAGACACATAGGAAGGGTTGCGGAAGCAAATTCTGTCTTTTCGGCATCCTGTCCGTGTCGGATGCGGAAAAAGTGTGAGAATCGGCTTGTCCTAGGACATCGTCCGCGGACTGAATGCGGACATTCCTAGGAGTGTCCTAGGAATCACTCCGGAAGAGCACGAAATACCCCGGAATATGCTAATCGTAGCTGGGCAGCGTGGAAACATCTAGGATTACACCAGGGATTATTAAATCATGAACGAGGACAATCAGGATGACTTGCGGACAAGAGTTATGTATGCGGACAGTATGAGAAAATAGGGCAAGGTTGTAAATTGGGAGTAGACTTTCGATTTTTCTCCTTTTTTTGGAAAGTTAAAAAATAGATCAATGCAGTATCATGTCAATGAATCGCAAAAAGACCAATAAGGGAGGCGAGGTCCCCATGCTAGCCAAACAGACAAACCTCTCTTCCACTGTTTAGGAACAGGTAAATATCAGCAGTTCCCATAAGTCTCAAATGAAGGAAGCAAAGCAGAAGGCAGTGGATATTTTGCCAAAAGTAACTAGGAAAAAGAGGAAGCAGCACTCTCCGCTCCGAGTAACTTTGTATTTGCTTTTGCGTTCTTTTCAGAAATCATGTTCATTTCATTTCCTACCTAATACCCCTATGTAAGGACATTAGAAATTTACGCAAATCAAATGCCAGAGAACAAGTAAGATGCAAAACTCAGTAATTCCGCAACAGTTCAGTACCGTATTTTATTGATTTGTTGAATTCATTTTAATCAGGTTGATAATTATATTATTTGTATGGTATATTGTAAAGATTAAGTTGCAGATTGGTTTTATGTTACATGATTTATATTTTATTGTTCGGTTGCACTATCTATGCGGCATTATGTCAATAGGTCTTTATACCTATCTCCCTCTCTCCTCTCTCTCTCTCTCTCTCTCTCTCGTTCTCGCTTCTTTCTTCCTATTTCTCTCTCTCCCCCTCTCTTCAAACTACTTTCATGCGAAATAGTGCAACGCTTTGTAATCACCATCCAAATATGGTTCTCAGGGGTGTTCAGAGTTTATTGGTTATCATTTGAGATTCATTTGCAATATTCATACCTCTATATCGAAAGAGTTTACCAAGTAACATGTTTGTTTGATAAGGTTTCATGGGGCGCCCTCCCCCTCCAGCAGTGGTCATAATACGTGATTGAAATTTAGCAAGCCACACTTCTGCAATACTCCTTTTGTGCAAAAATTATTCCTGAATGTTATGATATTGCAATATTTTCTGTGATTTTTTTTTACATTTCTTTTTTTCTGATCCCCATATTTTGTGTGTATTTTACACCTGCATTCATAAAATTGATATTGTATATCTGTCATACGATTTTTATTCACAATTTTATTTTTTTTTCAAGACGGTGCAATTTTTATAACACATATATTTTTTATGATAATGATAATGAGTTGAATTAAGATTATTGTGTGATATTGATTGAGATTATGTATTCAGATCATTAATTATTAGAACATAATCTTAATTGTTATGAGAATAATTGAAATGTGAAATATAAATGAGTGTTGTTATCTTTGTATGCTTATTGCATATGCGTGGGTACCCTCCTAATATGTATAAGGTATTTCGGTTTTTGCATAATTTTGACCATTAATTATATATAATTTTGTTAAAAAGATAATGTTTAAAGGAAATAAGGATTGAAATGATGATTCCAATAGAAACACAGATGAAAAAGAAATAGATTCATTACTTTTTTTGCACATCTCATTCCAAGTATTCTCCTCTGTCTCTTTCTATCTCTCTTGCTATCTCCTTCCTACCCTTTCTGTGTTTCTCTCTCTCCGTCTCCATACACAAGTGTTTAATATCTCTTATGTTATCGCTGCCCGCCTTATTTTTTTTTTTCAGTACATGTAGAAACAAAATTTGGAAGTTGTTGGAGAAGTATAATGATTTGTGTATATTTGATATATTCTAGTCTATAAGCGTGTGTATGCAGTATATGATTGTGACATGAAGATTATGTTAAGTTTTTATTGCAGCTCTTTCAATGTGTATGTACAAGTGTATTTGATTGATTTCGATATTTTGGTGATCAGGTGTCTTTTATACATATATATATATATATATATATATATATATATATATATATATATATTTATATAATTGTGTGGTTTTATATTTTAATCGAAGAATGTTTTGACTATGATTATGTATGTTATCATAAAATGAAATATGATATTGTACAAAATTCTGCAATTCAGCCATCTCCATGGCAGCAAATAAATTTGTAAATACAGTGTAAACAATTTCCATTATCATTACCATTCATTTGAGGGACTTTTAATAGTTGCCATTACATCGTATGCAAAGTGCATGGTTTTGTTCGCTTTAAATGTGACCGCTCAACTCAAAAACCCACAAAAGTGGATATATATAGACATGTCAACGTATTATGTTATGAGCTTGCAAAATTATTTTACTTGTTAGGTAATGACCATCCTAGCACATTCAAAGGGGACCAGGGCCAGTGCTATCTCGGCACCATTCACGGCTGGTATTTGAAGCAATAGGGCAAAGTGAATTTCGGCTGGTGTGACCTCCATGAGGGCTAGCAGTCAAATGAGAAAAATCGAAAGTCGCCTCCCAATTTATAGCCTTTCCCTATTTCCTCATATTGTCCGCATATCTAACTCTTGTTTTTCCCAAGTCATCCTGATTGTCCTCGTTCATGATATTGCCACTCCTGGTGTAATCCTAGATGCTTCCGCGCTGCCCGGCTATACGATTAGCATATTCCGGGGTATTTCGCGCTCTTTCGGAGTGATTCCTAGGACACTTCTAGGAACGTCCGCAATCAGTGCGCGGACATACCGCCGACATTCCTAGGAATGTCCCAGGACAAGCCGATTCGCACACTTTTCCTCGTCTGACGCGGACAGGATGCCGAAATGACAGAATTCGCTTGCGCAACCTTTCCTAGGCTTGTCCGCGCCCTAGTGGACGCGTCCGTCCTTAGCGAAAACTCCCTGTTGTCTTCCCACGCAAGGAGATCGCTGGTCCCGGAGTCGCGATTAAAATTAAGTATCCAATTTCTGTAACAGCCATTCGGGAAACTGGAATCACACCCTTGAACTGAGGAGGATTTATTTGCTATGACAAACCACACAATCTGGCTAATGCCATCATGCAGGTAATGCCGTCATATAGCTTAATACTTTGAATAAGTGTAGAATGGGTGATTTGAAGGTCGGTGCTAGTGCTTGTGCTCTCTCAGCACTAGTATAAATATCACCGGTGATAAAACCGAAATTGAAACCAGTCGGTGTTGCGAGGTTGACCTCAAATACGTATTTCTGGTAGGTGGAGTTGAGGCCGATATTGAATGTCGCTGCTGAATCGAGCTCCGTCGTTTGTGTTGCGATTTACGTGCTTTTTTCCCCATTGACTAACACTAGCCCCTAGGGATTATAATCTTTGTCATTTCAAGTTTGGTGCTGGTGTTAGCGTTGCTGTGCAAGACCGACAAAGTAGATTCACGTTGTACGTGCAAAGTTTATTGATGGTAATGCAATGGTCGCCCAAGTAACGTATGCGAACACTCTTGACATGACAACATAGATTTGAGCATGGGAACATAAGATCGTTGTATTTTGGAGATTTGGGGATGAAATTTGTGCCATTTTAATCCCTCTTCCTCATTATGTGTCTAAGCCAAGCAGTCATGACCACTTCTTTTAATATAGGTTTTCCCGGTCAATTTCATACTTTTGACATTCTAATTCATGAATGTGCATTCAAATTCACATAGCGCACGCACGCGAAGATATTCTGGCATTCAAATTCAGAATGCGAGTGATCAATTTATTTATTTATTTATTTATTCCGTCACATTTAAACAGGGTAGTCCCCTCAGTTTCACAACTGCTTTCCAGGGGAGCCCTGTGTACATATACATGATAAAAACATTGTATTACAATAGACTTCATTGAAAGAAAAAAAAAAACATATACAAGTATAACACATATACACAAAACAATACAAACTTTAAAAGATACTTTAGACCATGGAGACTGGCTTAAAATATATTCTGAATTCGGCATAAACAAAATGTATTATTAAAAAAAAAAAAACCTGTTTAATAGAAATTACTGTAATGACACACCAAAAATATAAAACTGAGTTTAAAATACCATAATAGGGGTTAATGGAACCAAAGAAGAAATCATTAAAAAAAAAATACAAAATTGTTAAAACATTCAATAAATAATCATTATACCATAATCAATATTTATTTAAAACGTGTAACTCAATTGACGGCATAATTTTCTAAATCTTTCAAAAGAGGGGCAAGTTTGTAAGAATACTGGTAAGGTGTTGAATATTGCACTTCCCTGGTAAGAAAAAGATGTTCGCATGTATTCTGTCCGTGGTGTAGGCATAAATTGCACTTATGGGAGCTCAATTTCGTTTCCGTCAAATCAAATTCCCACTCGTGCATTCAAATTTACGCGATAGTCCCGATGAGCATGTTTTGGGCGTTCAATTTCATTTTAAGATGATCAATTTCCTACAACGTGCAATCAATCTAAGGAAAGATTTTTTTAGAAGGGGTAATGAGGTAAGGATGGGGGAGAAACGGGCGAAAATAAGCGCACCGGTATACACCACTCACAAAGGCTTATTACACAAATCATTGTAGGCCTACTGCAAAAAGGCTGTTTTTATAAATATGAAATACCGAGCTGGTCTTAAATTTCCGGTGCTGATTTTATTTTTGTGTGTTAAATTATCAATCTAACACCAATATTTTTGCAGTGTATGTTAAAGTAATGTATTTCATATATTTTGAAGAATGAGGGTAAAAGGGATCGTATAGTTTTGGTTGAGACCTAACTTCAAGTTTCTAACATTTTGTTGGTGAGATAATGTGAAACCACTTATGAAATGAGAAAAAGCATGTAATTACATGAGGAATTCAACGTTTATTTGATGAAAATTGGGTTTGAAATGGCCGAGATATCCAAAACAGAGCGTTCCTAATAAAATGTGGGACCCAACTTTTATTACGATCGCTTTGTTTTACTTTTTTTGGGGATGTTTCAGCCCGTTCCAGAACCGATTTTCATCAAGCAAATTTTGAATTGCTCTTAGAATGGTATGCTCTGTACTATCTCACAAGTGTTTTCTTGGTATCTCGCAACAAAAAAAAAAAATTAAAAGCCGAATTCTCATCTCCACCAATACTGTACCATCCCTTTAAGGGGTAAGGATGGGGGCAACTATGGGCGAAAGTTTTTTTTTTTTTATATATAATAAAACAAGCAAAGAGGTGTCCACAACCCAGGCTTATATGCATTCAGTCATGTTGAAGTATTTGTATTGTTCTGTGTTCATGTGTTCTTGGGTCCTCATTTTAAGAAATTTTAAATTATAAGATCCAATCAGCAGTGCACCAAACAACACAACATCTATTTAGACATACTCCTTGATGACACCGCACGCACTAAAAAGGAACAACGCTCCAACAGTAACCAAACAATGCATCAGTTTAAAGACAGACTGACACACAATGATCTATGTTTCCATGTAGTCGAAATTGATTTTCTCGGAGGTTTCAATCAACCTCCGTTATTTCGCTCGTTTACAGTACCTGATGTGCCTGTATCACTGACTACCATTCTACCCTTGTCATGCTCGCTATAAAGTTCAAATTTTAGAATGAACAGGTGGACCTATATGGTAAAATAAATAATATTCATCACGAAGCCTAATCTACTCAAAGCTATGTGAAAAAGACACACACACGACCCCAAGCAAACTAAATGCAAGACTTCCTTTAAATTGAATGCACTTATTTGGAACATGGTTGCCTTTTCACGAATTTGAATGACCGACGAGATTCCATCGCCGCTGCGCACCGGCTTGAAATGATTTTGAATGCTCATTGCTGAAATGCATGTTCCTATGTAGTGGACCCAAATGGGAATATCATAGTCCGGCTGACAATGGATTTCATTGTTTTTAAATTGCACAGTGATTAGGCCTACTATCCACAACCATTGATGATGGCAAGGGTTGACAGGTTGAGGATGATGACAACGTGACCTTTGCAGTATTGCGAATGACGATTGTATACGTTATCATCTGAAAGCAGCACCCAGGCCAGCCACAACCTCAGATAGTCGACCCGCTTGATTTACTGTTTTATCTAACAATGTTGAACATAACTGATATTCACACATCAGAAAAGTAACTCCCCTAATAAAAATAAATGCACTTTTAACAAAAAAAAAAGTTTTGAGCAAAATTATTTCGTATTGCTACACTTATTGACTGACTTCTACGTGAAAAATAACGAGAGTGATCTTCATAGTCATGTACGAGTGACCTTACATGACTTACATCCACGACAATGGTCACTTTTAAAAAGTCACCAAGTTACTTTTGTGGGGTATGTGAAACATTCTGCTTGAGGTGAATGTTTCAGGAGTGTTGTTATTTTATCATCCATTGTGCCACCTTATCCAATAACAAGAGTACAGTTTTGCATTTCTTGCTCCGTCTTTTAAGTGTGCATGCTTACTCAACGAAGACACAGCTAGTGCTACTCCTTCTTACGCTCACGAGACATGATGGCCTGTGAGATGTTGGTTACATTATCTGAACCACAAAAAATAAATGAAAAGTGTCACAATACATGTGAAGGGGTCAAACGATATTCATTATGTACAATACGCAAGAAACAGAATATTTCCGGTTACTTTATAAAAGTAACCATTTGCCGTTGATGTGTGCTCACTCATGCACGATTCAGGAAATCACTATTTTTATAATGAAGTTATTCAATACGTGCAGACATACAATTGCCATTGTTTTAATTTTTGCTCATTTTTTGTTTTCGTTAAAAAGTTACCCCATTTTGATTACGGGGAATCACTCCTGTTTTGTGTGTCTGTATAATGGTAATAATAAGACATTAATGATAATATCATAAGCATAATTTTTGAATATATCTAGAATCTACAATACAACTTTCATTTCATGGGATTATAAACACATTAATTATATGTACCTTACAAATAATGCTAATGAAATGCCCACACAATCATACAATCTACCGTTTGGAAATGATAATATAAAGATGGAGGATACCACCTCGCGGAAAAGAAAAGAATATATATTCTGCGATATAAATAAGGGCAAATGTGCGAAAAATAAGCGGAAGGGAAGTGAAAAAGGCGATCCCGATCAACACGATTAAGAAGCACGATAAGATGATATTTGCCGCGTTTTGATGCGATCCCACGATCTGATGCAGTGGTCACGATCACAAATTAATCGTGTAAATCGTAGAAAACTTTTGAACCATCCAAACATTTTCTACGATTAACGCGATTGCTACGATTGACCTCAAGATTTTATACAATCTGATAAGAACATCACTTTTGTTCCACGATTAAAACCACGCCTTCAATCGTGGCGCCAATTGTGATCGTGGGAACGCGGCTTTAGACTTGAATGACTCAAATAAAAAATTGATCGCTCCGATAGTAAATTTGAATGACCTGATATTGAATTTGGTTGCTGAGATTTCAATGCTGCGAGCGTAAAATGCGTGAACTTGAATGCTCAGAATGGGAACTTGAATGATAAAATTATGAAATTGATTGGTGAAAAAAAATTATAATTTGACACTAACAATGCGCCATTCCTTTCTTCGTCGCGCTATTCCCGCGAATTTCGCGGTGCTTCGATGCTAGCATCTAGTGTTGGGATCGATAATTTTGATTCGTTGCATTAACCTGACCGTCGGTGTTGGAGCACAATTTCAGGCAGTTTTGTAGGAGCTAGCACTAGCACTGGCACCTAACTTGAAATCACCCAATGTATTCTGTATGAATTGGGTTATTAAAATAAAGCATAGAGGTTAACGCTATGGACCTAATACACATCGACATTCCTCGTATCGTTAATTAATTCATGCATCCGTACATCTCCAAAGCGCCACAAAGACATTTTTGGCATGCTTCACTGCTTTAATCCCATGATCGTCACCGCCAGCAAGCCGGGAGAAGAACAAGACGGAGATTCGAGAAATCTAAAACTATATGCGCTGAAGAAAATAACTCACAAAAATCAAATAAAATGAATGTGCAGTTGTGGTGTATGTTAGGAAATCATACCTCAAACAATTTTGCTTGGGAGAAGCAGGCAGTTTTTAAAAGAAAGCTAACATTTTGGCAGAATGATTGTCATTTGTGATCTAAATATTTCACTTTTCTCCAGCTTATTCCAGAGCAAAAAGGGACGGTAGTGGTAGAGAACAGATATATCTTGCCATTAGGCAAGGTCTTATGCGTGTGCGAAAATGTGCGAATCAGCAATTACCCATCTTTTGACACAAAATTTGTAATGATCTCAGGTTTGCTGCTCCTCATCATCTGTATTCATTCAAAGACATTTCCGTCTGAAAAAAAAGGCACATCAGCGAAACAAGACTGAAGTGACGGAAACGATTCTTTTGTTAGGTACGATACATGATTACACAATCGTGAATGTACTCATTAAGATGCACATAATCAGGTGTCGGTGACGATCATTACATCAGAGAAAGACTGCCGTAAATAGTCCATGTTATATTAAGTCCATGGTTAATGTCACTGTATTAGCTGTTATTAAGTGATTAGTGAAATGAAGTGTTACTCGGTCTCTCGAATGTATTATTCAGCTGCATTGAGAGTTATTACATGGATGGATATATGGCTCAACTACATAAATTCCCATTAATACACGTACAACTGATTTTCACAATCATCTCATTTCCTACGGTATATTTCAGTTTTGGTTGTAAGACAGTCTTAGTTAGACGAATGGGAGAGTGCGCGTGGTAGAAAACACACTGTCACTGACAGACTCCAGAGCGACTTTAGAGACGTGTCCAATTAAGATGATAATTTATTCGTGACATCTCCGAGACCGCCTCCTCAGTTGTTGAAACGTCTCCACGACTATTCTGGCAGGTCGACGATCAGTCTCCGCAAGATAGAGATAACGTCTCGGAGACCTCGCTGACAAAATCGGTTTCCGCAACTTGGCTGCGACTTTGAGACGTCGTGGAGACGTCTCCGAGACTAGCTATCTAAAGACTGGAGAAAGTCTCTGAAAAAAAACAAAACCCGTGTTTAATTGCCTTTCCCGCGACTTCCAAGAGGAGCAATTCGCGACGTCTCCGCGACTATAATAGAGACACTCGAGTCGCCACCAGGTCGCCAACTTGTCTCCAGCCCAACGAGATACCCACTTTAGTTAACAACAACATACAACATAAGTATGCTATAACACCTCAGAACACCTTCTGATCCCCTGTTTCAAAAACTGGGAGTAATGGACGTATTTGAACTGCATAAACTTTACATCTGTACATTTATATTTGATTTATCAAAGGGAAATATGCCACATGATCTAGTAGAATATTGTCAAAATATCCAACAGTCTTATTCAACAAGGGGCCAAAAAGAAGGCTTGCTTTATTTACCAAAATGTAAAACTATGTATGGTCAACTCTCACTTTCTTATATAGGAGTGAAATTGTGGAATGCTTTGCCAAAAAATTTAAGGAGTATTAATACCAGGAAAAATTTCCGAAGTAATTTAGCAAAACACATTAGATCTGTATAGACAATGGTACTTCAAATCAAGAACGTTATAACAGTATTTTTTTAATGTATTTTATTAGTTCATTATGTAATACGTGTTTAAAAGGACCAATACCTACTAGCACCTGTGCTACCTCTTGGTTCTTTTAGCAACCTCATTGTGTACAATATTGCCATATTGTAGCTCTTTTTTTTTATAAATAGTTTTAGATTACATAATCATTTATCCATTATAGATCCATTATTATAGATTATATTCAATATGTTGAATATGTATTAATATGTATTAATATTGATGTATAAAGATGTATTCAAACTTTCTTGTACATATGTTGTTGTTATAAATAAACTCAAACTCAAACTCAAACTCAAACCTAGTTTTACCCACAAACGAATGCTAGTATAAATTTGGCATAAAGAAGTCGACAGGCTAGTCGAATATCACTACCGTCATAGCACCTTTGTCTTTCAAGAGAACAATTGACTTATGCGAAGTTTACTGTATAATGTATCCCTTACCTCCCTTATCTTTGTAGGCTGGAGGTGTGGCTGGTCTGTCCTGCATTCCTGTTGTCATCATCCTTATGGGTGTCATAAACCCCAGAATGTTTCTCTCGAGTTGGAAGATCTGGTTTTCAACGTTCTTTCTGCCATTCCTCGGGTACTTCTTCGGATACGGATCGGCCCGGCTCTTCAAGCAGCCAAATGCAAAGTGCCGGACGATCGGCTTTGAGACGGGCATCCAGAATTCGGCTCTGGGCGTCACAATCATGCTCCTATCTTTCAACGACTCCACTCTTTTGTATGACATGATGACAATCCCCTCCTTCTACGGCATCCTCAGCTTCGCGGACTTCTTGATCTATGTATTTGTCTTCCATGGCATCAAGTATTGCAGAAATCGCGAAAACAACAAGCACGAGGGCATGGATGAGGTAGGTGGCGTTGACTTTCAAGTCAAGAGCGTCGACGCCAATACGACTGAGATGACAATCGGGAGAGGTAAAAAGTATCTTCAAATCAACTCCCCACCTGCTGATGACGTAGAGATGGCAGTCCACTCGGCAGATGATTATCAGCCATTAGAGATGACAGAGATCAGCCGTTAGAGATGATGAAATCTCTAACAAATTTGAATATTCTATTCACGAAGAACTGAATGTCATGATTGATGTAATTGAATATCTTTGTCTTGAACTGGTAAATCCAAATGGTAAAAATATATTGATTGGGGTTTCTTACAGACCCCCTGGATCGACTCCGAATGATTCTTTTTTTGTTATTGTAAATACAACATTTAATTCAGAAGTCTATTTTGATATATAAACATGTATATTTAATGAATGATTTCATTATTGATCTTATGAAATGTTATTTCCAACATATTTCGCAAGAACTTGTAGAAACATTAATGTCTATTTCTTTATTACCTTTGAACTTTAAGCCTACCCGTGTTACTGATCGATCTGCCACTAGATAACATTTGTTGTTGTTGTTGTTGTTGTTGTTGTAATATTCTCCCAATTCCAGAGTCTGGTATTGTACTTTCAGACATCTCTAATAATTATTCTATCATACATTACACAAGTCCCAATCAAGTTAATTCTCAGGCAAAACGATTATCAGAAATGTAATATTACGACAAATAATCTTATTGATGAGCAATATAGTTGAAAAGATATTATTTGGTCTTTTGTATACAATAGTACTGATCTTGATTTGTGTTATGATTATTTCCTGAAAACTATCACTTCTAAAATTGATGAAAATATTCCGTTTTTCCAAGGAAAATTAGTGCAAAAGAACTCCAAGACTCCAGTTGACAACCCAGTCTTTTTAAGATCGATTAACAGCAAAAATAATTTGTTTTATAAGTATAGAAGCAATCCCACTGATAACAATAGACAAAAATATGTGAATTATAAAAACACGCTCACTAATTTAGTGCGTATACAAAGCTCATGGCTGGACTTGTACCAATTAAGATGAGGATTGCAAAAGTTATTCCTGTATATACTAAAGGGTAGAAGAATGATGTCAACAATTACAGACCGATATCGTTATTAACTTCAATTTCCAAAATTAAGCATATATCCGAACCGTAAGTTTTTTTTAACATCAGTAGTATATTTACAAATGTTCAGTTTGTATTTAGAGGGAATCACAATACCACACACGCTTTACTTACCTCTTTTTGAAAACATTTCACATGCACTCGATACATTTTTGCATATAATAGGCATTTTCCTGCACTTGTCCAAGGCTTTTGATCGATTAATCACAATATATACTTCTCTCTAAATTATCCAATTACGGCATACATGGAAAAGCCTTGCAATGGTTCACGAGTTATTTATCTAACAAATTTCAATAAGTACATGTTAATGGTTTTGATTCTTCAATGGAAAAAAAATTTGAATGTGGCGTTCCACAAGGAAGTTTGTTAGGCCAATGGGGTTCTAGAGAATGAAGTCACAACCGTCGTAGACCACGTTTACAGTGAGTGAAAAGGCCGGGCGCAGCCGCGATCGAGCCCGGCCTTCGTTTCACTGTAAACGCGCAAAAGGCCAAATGCGGTACCAAATTGCGACCGGCTTGATTCCCAATAATAGTCGTATATGTTATGTATTATGTACGAGGGCTGCATGCAAATCAAGCAATGCTTAAGCTGTAGCCCTTCTGCGTTATTCATTGCATCACTTATGTTCTGTTGTACATTGTAAAGGCAATGAAGAAACTGTATTGCTGTACATTCTAAAGGCAATGAAGAAACTTACCTTGTTAGCACTTAATGTTTATGTATATACATTTATATGTATGGTACCAACAATGTATATGATATATGTGTATGTATCTGCATAAACAATGATATAATGCAGGAACCAATAAATCAAATCAAATCAAATCAAATCAAATTTTCTTTCTCCATTCTTCCATGCTCCTCTTTCCTCGTTCTTCGTTCAGTAACTGCGTGTGTGGAGTTTTCTTCATTTATTTATTTGTATTATATATACCTGTATATATATGTTATTTCTGTGTTTTGTTGTGTGACCGCGTGTATATCTTCTTTTTTGGTCACATTTTCCTGGTATACACGGCCAAATAGTGTCTTTGCCATAATATTGTTATGTTATGATATATTTTATATGTATGCATTCTGAAATAATACTAAGTATCGTTTATAGTATGTTTGTACATCATATAACAATGATATTAATGTACAATCAGTATCTAGATGAATCTAATATGAATATATTCTAATTGGTATATTGGTTTTGTTGTTGTTTTCATTCCCGTGTTCCACGTCCTACAAGCTTGGCTTTTTAGTGGAACACTGGAACACTCTTTTCCGCCGTTATGATGATTACCTTTTTTTTTGTTACCATGGCAAAGTGGGCATTCTTTCTTTTTTATTGTCATATAATTCATGCATATACTTCTGTGTTTGACGAACTGTCCTTATTAGATGAATGAAAGTCAAATTGACAACTTGTATCGATTTGAATCATTTTTTTTTCTTTGATGGAAATAAACTATTGCATTGAATTGAATTGACAGTGTAACATCAATGTAAACTTGTCAAGGAATGGAATTTCTTGTGAGGAAAAATTGGAAATGATCAAGACCTCGGCACCCCAAACACCAGACAAACCCGACACACACACACACACAAGAAAAACAAATGTCCGTAAAGACTTTGTCCCTGATATAAATTAGAGGTATGCCATCATCTCACTATTTGTTGCTGTTACAGTTTAAGTACGATTCCCAGCTTTGATAATGATGCTTTACTACGATTCTATGAAGTGAAGGTCTGTATCGGGAAGGGGTTTTTTTATCTTTAAACGCTCAAACTGTATGAATACACTCATCGGCATGCATAATTCATAGATAGACCCCTGGGAACATTTTGTTTTCACAGGGGTGCTGAAACGATGAGCCACCTTTTAGGTTGCCGGACCATATTAAAGCAGCGTTTCAGTATGAGTGTGTGTATGAGGGGTATTCCCCCTAACACATGCACGAGAAAACGTACGTTTGCACTTCTACAATTAAGATCTAGCGATCTACTGCATACTTTACGTGGAATATTTGGAAAGTTTCCAACAAAAAAGTAAGAAAAATAAATATTCACGGACAATGAAGGTGGAACAAAGAGAAGAGGGCAGAGAGGTGTGGAAGGGGCATCTCCATTCCATACGAGGAAACTTGTCATATTTAGAATTGAAATTCAGCGATCTTGTGCACACTTTAGCCGATGTAAGGAGGCAAATTTGTTTATTTCATTTGTTTATCATTATTTATTTTGAATCCCGAAGAAAGAAAAATGCATTGACCAAAATAAATTGACTGGACACGATACGAAAGAGACACTTCAGTCTCTAGAAAAACACGCCAAAATTTGTCTTTACTTATTCACTTGTACGGACGAAGTCATGAACCTGGACGCTGGTAATGCTACATGGATTTGATTGAACCGTACTATTCGTGATATCTGGCTCAATTTCCCGTGGAATTTAAAGACGAAATTTGGGCATATTGTCAGCCAACCGGAAAGTACATGAATGAACACGAGGTGCCAAATATACGCTCGTGGAGCACCCGAAGGCTCAACAAGTCAATGACGAAGGAAGGAACGAGATATTGAACAGCCTGAACTGGACGTAACAACAGTGGCTCGGATACGCTTTGTTTCCAAGACGTAATCAAGGAACTGGTGGCTGTTGTAAAGAAAACTGAGAACAAATAAGCCAAGATGGCTACGAGGCTATAAAGATGGACATACAAACGCACCAGGAAAAGACAGAGTAACTGAACGCGCAGATCGAAAAACTCCAGAATGGTCTTGACAAAGTCAACAACACTCTACATGCTCACGAACAGTACAGTCGTAGAAACTCACTAAGATTAAGTGGCGTGAATGAAATGCAGGGTAAGAACACCAACAAAGTTATCACAAACATCGTCAAAGACCACTTCGGCATTGAATTGAAAGCGCAAGACATCGGTACAAGTCACAGGATAGGCGGAATGAGCAAGACGCCGACGCGACATCATCATTGAGGCAGGCCTGGCGTTGTGGCGTGCGCCTGTAATCCAGCTACTTTGGGGGCAAGTGTGGGGATATGGCTCAGTCAGTAGCGCGTCTACCTTCATATCCGAGAGTAACGGGTTCGAGTCTCGAGTCTCACTGAGCAATGTTGTGTGTAAGCATTCTGTCCCCTCTAGTAAGAGGCAAAAACACTGTCCCTCGGATAGGACATACGCACGTCACACGCACGTAAAAGAACCCACTTCATTCATTCATCTCAAGGAGCAGGGTGCCAACTCGGTGAAGTGGTCCCCATACCCACCCTCACAAGAAAATGGGCGAATGATGCCGACCCCTGATGGTTCGCCCCAGGTGACTAGAAATAGTCAGCAAACGGTATCAACCATGCACACACTGTGCCATACGCTAGAATGAATGAATGAATGAATGAATGAATGAATGAATGAATGAATGAATGAATGAATCATCGAGACAGAAATCTGAGATGGTCTTCATGATCAAATTCGCGATGCACAACATCAAGCAACAGATCTACGTAATTTGGAAGGATTGACGATTTTCATCAACAAACACCTGACAGCACCTCGCGCACAACTTCTCTACATGACTCGGACATCCATCGGTTGTTTGGACGTGTACGCAAGACGGGAGAATTCATGCATTGACAGGAGATCGAAATAGGAGACGAAAGGGGTTGATACAAAGTCAACGGGACCTCGAGAGACTAAACTCAGTACGATATTAGCAAGGTACCACCACTAATTGACACTGGTATTTCGGGTGCACGTCACGAGACCGACACCCAAGAGTCGTACAGCTTACGAGTCATACAGCTCACAAGTCATACAACCCACTAGTTATACAGCCCACGAGTTCGACACTGAGTAAATAAACCCCATGAGTTCAACATCAAGTAAAATAAGCCTATGAGACCGACACTACACACACAAAAAAAAAAAACAACTCACAAGACCGACAATAGGCAAAAGAGGCATACGAGACCGACACCAAGCAAAGAAGGCCCACAAGACTGACAGGATGAACAGCGCCACCTATAGACCAATTAATTGTATAGGGTGTCCACATAATGGCATAAGGAAGATATGAGAGATGGATAAGGAGAATTGATAAAGGATATTACCCCGTCAATGCCCTCCCTCATCCCCTGAACTATTCAGGATTTTTAATTGTGTTTGAATGTGTGTGTGTTTGTGAAAAAATAAACAAAATTCAGTAAAAGTGCATGAGATGGTTCAACATTTATTTTGAAAATGCCAAAATACCCTCGTTTCCCTTTCCGCAAAACACATACCGGTATACACCTACATAGAAAAAAAAAATGAAATGATTTGGACATTCAGATCAACCAACTAAAAAAGAACAGCTGTGAAATGAAGTTTACAAGAAAATATTTCACAAAATGGTCAATGTTGCACTGCACACGTGCTTTACATGATATGGAGGGGAGCAGTCATCTGCAAAGGTGTTGATTTAGTGTAAATTCACAGAAAATAATGTAATCGTCTATTAAGGTAGCTTTAAGGATTCGGAAAAAGAAGATGCATCCATGGAAACAGCTATTCTATTTCATGAGAAATATACCGTTTTGAGGACAATAATTTTACAAACACCGAGTTGAATCGCAGCGATATAAAACGTTTTCATCCGTCGAATTATAGTTAGAGAGAAAATTACAAATTGAACTCTAAGCAGGCGGGTATAAGCAAACGGATAGGATATCTAATAAGGCCTACTTAACTAGTGAAGCGAGAAAGAAAAGGGAAAAAACTTACACCCTGTCCACAATCTAGCTAGAAATTGAGAAAGCCTAATAAAAGTAGCACGATGACATCTACAATTAAACCATACATCGTTCTTGTCTATTATTTTTTCACACATCTTTTCTCTTTTGGGGGTCCCATGAAGAGGGACAATTTTATTTTACAAAATAATGGTAACAATGTCACTCCCCGTAGCGTGACAGAACTGCTCCCCTAAAAGTCACACGTGTAGAAATACATAGTTGATGTCGTTGATACGTAGATGATGCTGTTCAATTAGTTACAATCTCTCGCTCGATAGCGTGACGAAATTGCACTTGCCAGTATGTAATTTTCCTGTCGGTCTCGTGGGCTTTCTTTGCCTAGTATCGGTCTCGTGAGTCTTTTTTGCGTACTATCGGTTTCATGAGCCTCTATTGTTGTAATGTCGGTCTCGTGGGCTTTCTTTGCTTAGTGTCGGTCTCGTGAGCCTTTTGTGTGAAGTGTCGAACTCATGGGCTGTATGACTCGTGAGCCATATGACTCATGGACCTATTTTTGATGTCGGTCTCATGGACCGTATGACCCGTGGGTGTCGGTCTCGTGGGATGACCCCGATATTTCAATATGTCTATACGCTACCCATGTGTTACGTGCAAAAGACCAGTACGTGTTAATCTAAACTCTGTACTTGGCGTTCCATGTAATAATTGGTGCCCTTTTAAGTGCAGTAAAGAAGCTTAAGTATTTAGACCTTGACAGATGACTTGTTATGTGATTACTGTGTATTGCTTGAGCTACCGTTTGCATCTGATACACATAAGCTAACATCTGTTTGGAAACTCAAAGAAATTAATTTCTGCCTGTTTACGTGAAATCAGAACTACATTAAAACAGAAACCGAAAAATATTGAAGAGTTACGTATTTTATCTAAGAAAGCTGAATTTGACATTTTCACTCTTAGGCAAACCAGTTTCTTGAGCAATTAAATAGATGATTCAGAATTGAATATAGATGGGTATAATTTGATAAGGAAAGACAGAGGTAGTAAAGGTGGAATTGTGGCGGCTTGTGTAAAAGGAGAAATTAATTAAAGAGTAAGAATTGATTTTGAATTTAATCTGGAGTTGATAGCTAAAGCAGTAAATACACAAATGGTGAAGCAATATTTGTTATAGTATGGCACAGGCCACCTAATATATAGTCTAAAAGTACAATATATTTGAAGAATTTGAGAGATTGCTTGGTGAAATAGATAATACGGGTAATGATTTTGTTATGATTTGAACTGTTGATACGTAGCAACGTTGTACATCTTGGTAATGAAAACACCTGCCCTGAGTTGTTGACCTCTTTCAATCTCCATCAGGTAGTCAGTACTCCCACAAGGGGAAACTTTACATCGTCTAAAATTGATCTTATCATAACTAACAGGGTCGAAAAAATACTTCACAAATGTTACACTATATCTTTGAGTGATCACTGCCTAGTATATTGTACTTAGAGTGTGAAAAATGATAGCCAGTAACAAAATGTACATACATATAAGGTGTCCCGAAATGTTTGTAAATACAATATGGAAGAATATACTACAGCAATTTCAAAGGAACAATGGAACCACGCAGAAACACCCCATATTATTATTGAAGTGTATGATGAGTTTGAAAAAAAAACAATATTAAGTGTGATGAATGTATAAGTACTCTCAGAAATAAAATAAAAAAATTTTTAAAAAAAGAAATAAATCCCCTTGGAGAAGGAAGAAATTTTATGTCCAATGTGTCAAAGAGAAAGACAAAAAAAAAAATCATTTTTAAATCAAACAAGACTCAAAGAGAATCGAAGTTATACAAGGAGCTTAGAAACGGAGATACTATAAAATGGCCTCAGGCAAAGAAAAATTAGGTAAGTAATATCATTTATTCCACTTAAGATGTTTGGAAATCTTTGAAGATTATTACTCCCACAAAGAATATATCTACTCAAATAGAATACACTATGAATAATAACACACAGGTCAACGATAAAGTGGATATGTCAATTTGTTTGTATATTTCGCAAAAATAGGTGATGCTATTCAAAAGAAGACACCGCAAATTATGTATCGTAG
Organism: Diadema setosum; assembly: GCF_964275005.1. Taxonomy (NCBI): domain Eukaryota; kingdom Metazoa; phylum Echinodermata; class Echinoidea; order Diadematoida; family Diadematidae; genus Diadema; species Diadema setosum. The sequence continues at coordinate 14,516,238 of NC_092691.1, forward strand.
AGGAGGTCCTTGTTCGCATTTTAAAAATGTAACTGAAGAAGGCATTAAGTTCAGTGAAGGATTCTCCGCGTTCGCATACACAGCTTCACGGAATCCCGTTCAAACCATCTAGTTTCCTTCTCAATGATATCGACTTCTTTGTCCTGAAAGTATTGTCCTTTGTTCTTCAAGTGGGTGAATACGGCAGACTCGTTCGCAGCTGATCCGGACCTGCGATGTTGGGGAGGCTGTTTGGTTTCACCAATGTAATTGCCTTTACATTTCACAATGTGAACGCGGAGAATCCTTCACTAAACACGGGAGGGGGATTCCGACACAACCTTTCACCAGCATACAAGTCGGTGATCCCAAAATTCCTTGACGTACAGACGATAAATTTTAAGTCGCCCTTCCAGTGGAAGAATGGTCCTTATATGTGTCAAGTTCGGCAGGAATTTCACTCACTGATGCGCTTTCAGTGCGTGAAAGAGACGGCTCGGAATTTTTCGGATCACCCGGTCCCATGCATGGGAAAGGTTGAAACGGAGGCCCCCTTCCTGTTGAGGCTACTTTCCTCTAATCGTTCGCAAATGGATTCTTTGACTCTTTGTTCGAACCAATCTGCCTCTCCGTCGAGCACCACCACATTCTTGTTAAATGAGTGGTTTGTCTCGAGATCTTTGAGGTGGGAGTAAACAACTGATTCCGGGATGCTGTTAACGCTTCGGTAGGTCTTCTGTGTTGGCTCATACGAGCTTTCAGAGACTTTGTGTTTCTCGAATGTAGGATTCTTTTGGTTTTCTTTTGGTGTTTTGTCTTTCACATGGACCAGTCTCTGTCTTTAGAGGATTATGGGGTCTGAATGCTGTGTAGACACTCTGCTTAGCCAATAGTCTCTTAATATCTTCTCTGAGAGGTCGAATACGTATAAAGGGATATGGTGATGGTGATCCTCCTGTTTCACCGTTCCTGCACGACTTGGCACATATAACGACCATATTCTCCCAGTGGAAGGATGCCAGAAAAAGCTGATAGTCACTCAGCTAAACGTCGCACAACGTAAGTTTCTAGTCTATTTTTTATAAGAATTGTGGAGGTTACACTTTGACGGACTAAATAATAATCTACATCATTCTATTCACTTATGTTATGTGCTCCCTCCCCTGTAAAGCACCTATGGCAATAGCAACCTGTACATTAACTATAGTAGTTGTATGTTTATTTCCTTCTTTCTATTTTTTTGTTATTGTGGTTTAGAGTGCCTTAATCGTATTTTTGTTTTTGTTGATATCTTATTTTCTTTCTTTTTCATATAAATGTAATAAATCACAATTTTGTGGATGATAGCAGCAGAGTTCGGGTTGTAAATAGACTAGAGTGTGTAAACTTCCTGCAGGAAATTACAAAGTTAGTGTAGCTTTTAATTATGTGCCTGTATTGTTAGTGAAGTTGACTCATGGGTTTGTACGGTTTCTTGGATTTGTCAGGGTTGGCAATAAAGTTGTGTTCCAAGAGGAATTAAGTAGCTTTTGTATATAGATGTGTTTAGAGGGATCTACAACTCTTTTGTATCTTGGGGCCATGAACGTTTTTATGTGCACAGGTTGGGGGTTGCATTGTTTGGAATTGAATGGCCACCCTGAATGTAATTGAGTCTGTACATAGCGGGATTAACTCTAGGGGAATGAACTTTGTCTGTAGGATCTTTTGTTTAGAGTTGTTGTAGGCTAGCTTTCTTAGAGGAAAGGGGAGTCTGAACCTGGAATTCGGAGAGGAGAGACATGGGATAGATAGCTCTCAGCCCGGATGTATCTTGTTCACAATGTTGGTGTTGTGGAATATCTACCTGTATTTTGGAAACTTGTGCTGCAATAAAAGCAACAAGGCATAAAACACAAGTTGAATCTCCCATTTGTTTTTGATATGCGTGAGGTCTCGATAAACTGAGATTTGATAAGAGAAAAAGAAAAGTGAGAATGAACCCGCGCGGCGCATATCACAACATAAACAATATTCAAATCAATTCATGACAAGATAACACAAATTTCATTGTGACAACATAATTCCACATTGTCAAAATTACGAATGAAAAAGAAAGAATTTTGTATATAAATAAAAATGGAAAAGAATAAACACATCAAATAGAGAGAAACAAGACACTCCTACCCAACCCCATATCCGGTTAGCCCGCTCACATTCTCACATACTCAAATGCTTAAATCACAAAGTTACAGTGTTGATAATGCCAGGGAAGCATTAATTATCGGTGTGTAAGAAGGTAGGAATAAAACATACAAGCAACAACAACGAAAACCCAAGCAATTACATCCTAAAACCTGCCAAACAAAATAACTTTTAAGAAGTTCAACAAGAACAAAATACTACTCTAAAGTTCCCCAAAATATTTAGCTCTTCCCATTTCACTAAATGTAGCACTATTTTAAAAGTTTTAATGGCTAATCTCTTTTCCTGATCTTTGCGATCTATAATCATTAAAATTCCGTTCGTTGAAGGAAGCACTCCTTTTAATCTGGGGGGAAAAATACATGTATATGATATAGTTTTCCCCGGTCAATTTCATACTTTTGTCATTTCAATTCATGAATGTGCTTTCAAATTCACACAGCGCACGCACGCGACAATATAAGGGCATTCAAATTCAGTAAGGCCCTGTCACACCTTTCTGGGCAAGTCTTACGTGTGATTTGCGGAGAGCAATTTTTGTTACCCGTAGATCCCCGCAGATGGCCCGCACACGACAGTACCTAGCACGTATCTCGCCCGTAGTTGCCCGGAAGCGCGCACGCAAATCTTTTTTACCTGCAGCCATGTTCAAGCAATGTTCATCACCTTCCGGGTAAGCTACGCGGGCTTGTTGCATGTGGGTATTTCTTCAGCATACGGGACAATATCTGAAGGCGGACAAGGATTTGGGTGAGTTTTGCATGTGTCTTAATGGGGTATCTCACCGGGCTTGAAACTAGTTCGCGACTAGTTCGCAACTCCAGATTTTGCTAGTTGCAGACACGTCTCCTGAAAATTACAGAGTCTCCGAGGAGTCGCAAGAAATTCAAACATGTTCGATTTTTTTGGAGACTGTTTCCGCGACGTCTCCGAGACGTCTCCATTAGTTGCGGAGACGTCGCGGAGACTACTTATATCCGCGACTGGTAAGACGTCCCCGCGATGTCTCCGCGATGTCTCAGAGACGTCTCAGAGACGTCGCCGAGACCTGCTTGAGACCAGAAAAACTGGTGAGAGGTCGCGGAGACGTCTCCGCGACCTGCTTGAGACCAGAAAAACTGGTGAGAGGTCGCGGAGACGTCTCCGCGACTCTATTTGACACTGTTTGACCTACTTTAGAAACCAAGTGACCCATTTGCGTGCTGACATCCTGCCTAGATCAAGTCAGGTGATCCTGCAACGGCTCCATCATAATTTGAAACTTTTTGACATCTGCCATTACTTCTACCAACATGCTGCCCAAGGCCAATGGGGGCCGCAAGAAGAAGGCTGACAGTGCTGATCAAGTTGTTGTAGAAACTGTGGCTGCTGAGGACGCATGTGATGCCAACATGGCAAAAGAGGTCAATGAATATCTCTGAAAAGAGGAGCATCAGCAAATGTTGGCGGACTTCTGGGAGGATCATGCTGAATTTTGTGACAAATCCCACGAGAAATTCAAAGATAACGCCTACAAGAGAGCAGCTGTACGTGGAATCCTCCCTTCTCGATAAGAATAATGTTTGAAGGGCAGCCCCTACCTACATTTGAGGTCATAGTTAAATTCCACATACATTCATTTGCGTTACAATAAATAATTTGTGTGACATATAGTATACTTTAAAAAAAGTGTAGGTATATGCATTCAATTTTTTGTGTTACTGTTTATATTTCAATAAAATGTAAATTCAACAAAATCCATTTATGTAATAAGGCCAATAAATGTGAGCGTGCATCTCAAAACCAACCAAAAAGCGCCAGACATGATTTCTTTTTTAGTTAATATCAAATTCTAAAAGGAGATTTTAGCTTTAAAATGATAAGGTTCAGGGAAAACGGGAAGAGAACCCAAGTTTTCTATTTGTTCGAAGAACCTACTGCTTGAAGCATTGTGTTAGCGGAGATGTCTCTGAGACATCTCCTTAGTGAGACCGCAAGCCATTTTTATGTTGGAGACGTCTCCGCGACGGCTGCGACTGATAAGTTGGAGACTTGGAGACGTCTCCGTTGGTGGGAGAAGGCCTATACTTGCTGGACGCGTGCTACTTAAGTTCTACTTGCGGGTATTCTGTGTGACCTGCGTGTCAGGCGCGTGGGGGCTGACAACTCAGTGAAGGAATTCCTCTGAAGGAATATTTATTTGGCAGAGGTCCCAGAGAATGTCATAATCCTGGCCGCAGCCGATTCTCAACTAATCAGCACAAAGGCAGTAACTGACCCTCAACATGCACGCGGGTTAACTGCCTGTGACTTGCGGCAGCTGCTGGTCTCGTACTGGTGTTGTGCATGGACCTCTGCTGGTAATCCCCGCGAGTCACCAGGAAAAAGTTGAGCATGCTCAAAACTTGGCTGCGGGTAAATCGGACTTGCATGCGCAACTATGGGCGGCTACGTGCTAGGTACTGTCACTGTGCAGGCCATTTGCGGGGACCTCCGGGTAGCAAATTGTTCCCCGCAAGTCACAAGCAAAGCTTGCCCGGAAAGATGTGACGGGCCCTTGGGCATGCTCAAACTTGTTCCGGGTGAGTCGCGGAGACTGCCCGCAGATGTCCACGCAGAACAAGTAGAAGGTTCGTGTCGGTAGTACCTCGCAGGCAACTCCCACGCAAATAGCCCGTAACTAGAACGTGAGTAGAACGTTATTAGCACACGTCCAGCAAATCAGACACACGCGAAACTCGCCCAAATCCTTTTTCGCCCGCAGAAAATTTCCCTGCGTGCTGGAAAATCCATACACGCAACAAGCCTGCGTAGCTTGCCCGGAAAGGTGTGACAGGGCCTTAAGAATCCAAGCGATCAGTTTCATTTATGGGAGTTCTATTTCGTTTTCGCCGAATGAAATTCACGCTTGGGCGTTCAATTTCCAAATGCAAGCACTGCATTTCCTACTCGTGTATTCAAATTCACGCTATAGTCACGTGATAGTCCCGATAAGCTTGTCTGGAGCGTTCAATTTCATTTTCAGGCGATCAAGTTCCTACTTCATGTAATCAATTTAACGAGGAAAATGGAGTATACTTTTTTCTTTTTTTTTTAAAGAAAGGGGAAAAGGCATACACAACCAATGAATGCTTACATATAGTGTAATTATGATTTTTTTAAAGGCTCTACAATGTTCTGTGTTCATGTATTCTTCGATTGTCATCTCAATGAATTTTAACTGTAAGGTCCAGTTAGCAGTGCATCCAAACAACACAACGATTATCTGCATTCTTTGATGATACTGCATGCTGTCAACGCCCAAACACTTACCAATGACAATGCATTAATGTATTTTATTTATATTATTATTCTGAGAAATCTACAAACAGAAGCGTACCGTGGGTCAAGACATTGGGGGGGCACCTCGTGGAAAAGTAATTTTCAGTGCTCATGGAGCTTCAAAAATGAAAAGATAGATATATAGATGTTTGTATACATGTTCAGACATGATAACAGACAAGAAAATGGCAAACAACAAACAAACACGTACTAGATAAAAAATACAATTGTTCCGAACATTATATAGACAGCAACTATAGTCCTCAGAGTGAGAGGAACAGATACGTTTTAAGTTTGGATTTGAATGTTTCTGTATATGACAGTTGCCTTAACTGAATAAAACTTTGAAGTTTGAACTTTATTCTGTTTCATTTCTGTTTCATTTCAGGGGCGTCACCAGCTTTTTTTCTTTTTCAAGGGGGTGCGTTTTGACACTAAATGTAACCTGCGAGATTCTTTCGTTTTATTGGATTTATTGGTGCCTGTATCATCATGTACATTTACATAATACACTGTACATAATCAATTATTATACATGTATATACAGTGTACATACATCGTTAGTGGTACGTATTCATAAGCATAAGTTAAACATGGTGGAAAAAAATACTGTAAAGAAAAATACTGTAAAGGACTACCCAGATAGCAAAGTATCTGGGGCCCATGTGGGTTTTACATGGGCTTTCTGGGACCCATATGCCTCATATAAAACCCGCATAGAACCCACATGGGCACGCCACGTAGAACCCATGTATACCAAACCATATGGGTCCCATATGGGTTTTACATGGGATTTCTCGGGACTTCTTTGGTCCATATCTCCCATGTAAAACCCACATGCAACCCATATAGGTGTGCCCATCCAGAACCCATCTAGAACCCATTTAATCAAACCATATTGGTAGCATATGAGATTATTATGGGTAGACCCTAATTGGTGATCTATAGTAGCTGGTACTCAATTATTGTGCGGAGCCCATTAGTCACGTTAAAAACTCATTTTATGTAATGACGTCGTGACAACACAGACCTCTCTGCCAATATACACAGATTGACAGATTTTATCAACAACTTTGAAAACTGAGATCGAAAAATTAGATACCGTATGCATGCCAATGATGCCATTCGATCGGCGGATCATCGATCGCCTTCGAATCCACAATTTGAGGCGCGCGCCGCGGACACGCTAGCTATGCGAAACAGATACAACGTACGCACACATGCATCGCCAACGCCCTTCCAATGGCCATATTATGCCCGCGCGTACAATACGTCATACCTGTCCGCGCCAATCATGATGCCAATTTCATGTCGGTACTTTTCAAACTGCACTCACTCACTGCACATCTCCGGCCCGTGGCGCCCCTGCCCGCCCGCCGCACAACTGGTACTGCACCATTAACTGGTGCTGCTGCCGGAGATAAGCTGCGAGCAAAGATCCTTCTTAGCATGCTGGTAATACTTGGGTACCTAAGGGGGGTCACCGTGCACCCCCCCCCCCCCCAGGACTTCTCGAAACTTACATTTTCGGGATCCTCATGACATACCAAAACATTATCAAGATGTTAACAGGAACGAAAAGTGGCTGTTCTAGATGAAATTTAATGTATTCTATTGTTTTTCATAATTTCTTTATAGGTATTTCTTTGTTTTTCAACTTTTTCAACTTTTGTTTTATCTTTGTTTTTCTATTGGAAATTGTCACTTACCACTTTTTTACCATAATTAGCACAAAACTAATCAATGAAAGTGATTAATTGTAAAAATAATCAGGTTTTCATGACCTTCATGACAGAGCACCTGTTTTCCATAGGAAATGTACACAAAATCACAAAATTGTGCCCGTTTTTGGGAGACATACCGTTACAATAATGGGCGTGACTTCGCAAAAGTATACGCGGATGTTGCAAATTTGGTCTCAAAAGTTGTGCGAGACTTGACCAAACAAAGTCAAGAAGCCTCGCGACAGATTTATAGCGCGAAACTTTGAGGGGATCCCCCCCCCCCCGTCCTTATGTATGTATGTATGTAATATATATGTGCTTACATGTAGGGCCTACATAGTAGGGTACCTAAGGGGGGGGGGGTCACCATGCACCCCCCAGGACTCCTCAAAACTTACTTGACTTTGTTTTGTTCAAGTCTCACGCAACTTTTGAGACCGAATTTGCAACTTCCCCGCATACTTTTGCGAAGTCACGCCCATTTTTGTAACGGAATGTCGTCCCAAAACGGGCACAATTTTGTGCTTTTGTGTACATTTCCTATGGAAAACAGGTGCTCTGTCATGAAAGTCATGAAAACCTGATTATTTTTACAATTAATCACATTCATTGATTAGTTTTGTGCTAATTATGGTAGAAAAGTGATCAGTGACAATTTACAATAGAAAAACAAAGAAAAAACAAAAGTTGAAAAAGTTGAAAAACAAAGAAATACATAAGAAATTATGAAAAACAATAGAATACATTAAATTTCACCTAGAACAGCCACTTTTCGTTCCTGTTAACATCTTGATTATGTTTTGGTATGTCATGAGGATCCTGAAAATGTAAGTTTCGAGGAGTCCTGGGGGGGTGCACGGTGACCCCCCCTTAGGTACCCGACTATAATGCTGGTGTACTTCGCAAAAATCACGATTGGTCACTCGGGCAGCATGTTCAACACTGGATTACGTGTTTTTGACCATCAGGTACTGTATTGGCAGTTCTTATATCAACCATCAGCACCACCATGAGTGAATGTTTTGAGATGTCTGTATCTGTACATCATTAACGTTAGTTGTATGAACTCTGTACACACACAGCCTGCTCGTGCTCGTTTTACATTACAATTGTATTTTGTTCGCATTGATTGTGGAGCAAGTTGCGTAGTTACTAACAACAAGTTAGAGTCTAGTATCTATAGCGGCTACTACCGACATAGGATTGCATGCAACTTCCTGCATGTACGGTTTGAACACAGCTAGCATACACTGTAGTGAGTTACACTGTTCATTTGTAGTAAATATTGGGGTATTGAACCCTACTCGTCAGGCGCGCCGGAAGCAGTTTTGGATTGGGAGGGCAAACATTGGAGGGGGCTCACGATAGACCATACATATGTTACACAATATACACATACACACACACACACATTATATATATATATATATATATATATATATATATATACATATATTTGTGTGTGTGTGTGTGTGTATATATGTAAAGTGGCGTACGATGGGTCGAAACATTGGGGGTGGGCACCTTGTGGAAAAGTAATTTTGACGGTGTGTATGCATGTCATGTGCGTGCGTGCGTGCGCAATAATGGGACTACAATACATTACGGAATGTGATACATTCAACAACGCAGTCATTGAGCAACATTGTAAGTTTTCCTTACATGGATTATGGAATGACGGTGTGAAACAACAAATTATATACTGTCAGCAACATCAGGAGAATGGCATAACAATAAAATGCGAGCGAGCGGAGCGAGAGAGCTTGAAAATTTTGACATTTTACAGTCCCAAAACTGCCGTTTGTAGCTATATCTTTCGCTTTGGAAATTAAGGGGGGGGGGCATCGGGCGCAACTGCTGGCAATTACTGGCGGCAACATTAGGAGAATGGCATAACCATTCAATGCGAGCGAGCGAGCGAAGCGAGCGAGCTTGAAAATTTTGACATTCTACAACCCCGAAACTGGAGTTTGTAGCTATATCTTTCGCTTTGGAAATTAATGGGGGCGCATCGGGCGCAACTGCTGGCAATTACTGGTTGCAACATTAGGAGAATGGCATAATGATTCAATGCGAGCAAGCGAAGCGAGCGAGCTTGAAAATTTTGACATTCTACAGTCCAAAAACTGCCGTTAGAAATTAAGGAAATCAAGGGGGAGGCGCACCGGGCTCAACTGCTGGCAATTACTTGCTGCAACGTTAGGAAATTGGCATAACGAATAAATTTGACGATTAATTTTGACATTTTACAGTCCCCAAACTGCCGTTTGTAGCTATATATATATATATATATATATATATATATATATATATATATATAATTATATATATATATATATATATATATATATATATATATATATATTTAGCTTTGGAAATTAAGGGGGCGGCCCAGGCGCAACTGCTGGCAATTACTGGCAGCAACATTAGGAGAATGGCATAGCGATTGAATGCGAGCGAGCGGAGCGAGCGAGCTTTGACATTTTAACATTTTGACATTTTACAGTCCAAAAACTGCCGTTTGTAACTATGTTTTTTCGCGTTTATTCATTTATATACATATCTATCTTATTTTATCTATTTTTATTTATTTGTTTATTTATTTATGTATTTTTTTTTTGGGGGGGGGGGGGCTTTTTGGGGGGCAAAAATGCATTTTGCCCCCCACTTTTGGGATTGGGGGGGCGGCCGCCCCCCCCCCCCCCCCCCCCACTTCCGGCGCCTATGCTACTCGTACTATGGCAGTATGGGCATCTAGTAACAGTTACAAGTTAAGCAGAACATACTGTACAGTGACATGAGCAGTTGAGCTTTGAACAAACTGTGTGTGTGAGAGAGTGTGGTATCAAGCTCATCAACACTGTCTGAAGATGTAATGTGTAGAGTTTTCTAGTACACATGAAGATAGCTGGGCTGGGATGGGTGTGCGACGGGATCGGGATGACAACGACTCATTCTACCCCATCAATATAGAAACTACACAGTATAGAAGCCTAGGTATTGCGTAGCTCGTGCAGTAACCAGTACTAGCACTAACAGCACCCAGACGACCTGCGTTCTGTTTTGTTAAGTACACTGTACCTGGTAATGGCAATGAATGCACTGGGATGCTTGCAAGTCTTTCGATCATTCATCGTTCAAACGCCTCATTTCATTGCATAATATAGCACACATATACATGGTTCCTATATAGAGATAAATTGTATGAATGGCTATGTATCCCTGAGCTAGACCCTATCGGATACCTCCGAAAATAAGTTGAACTGCTGTTATCTTTGAGACGATCTCCAGGATACCCATTCTCAACCGATTCGCCATTTTTTTTTAAGAATCACGTGTAAAGATATTCAACTTTCCATGCCCAAACAATACTGTATTTCCCTTTTACTCCCATACGTACGTGTACATTGTACGAGAATAATAAATCATTATGTGTGCTATGTTTTACCGTACTTTCTTTCAATCCGTGCACACTAAATGCATTGGTGTTTGCGCATGTGCAATGTAACCAGTTCAACAGTACTTACAAAGTGCCCAGGGACTAAGAGCTGAGATAAAATCTTTCACTGGGCTCTTAAAGCAGATCATATTTTAGATCGATCACCTCCCAAATGATTGTAAGTACATGTAAATCTAACATAACGGCTTCCAATTTTAGTATAAAACCCAGTAGGCCTATTTTGGTCTGTGGTCACCCAGGTATCATATCAGGAGATACATAAAAACCGACAGGGTTGCCCTGCGACCCCGACACGAATGTGTTGGAGTGGCTGATGTGGTGGGGGGGGGGGGCATTACATGTATGTTGTCCTATAACATTACCATACATGTAATTGTTATTTTCTGTCATGTGTCTGGTTTGATTTTGGTGAAACATCATGACTTCTATAACTGGTACTGCTATTACAGATTGATGTGGTGTTGTGTAGCGGTGTTTCGCTACTCGGGATCGGTTAATATTCTTGAGAGGTACACGCAGAAAAAGGACTGGCGACACAGTTCAGTTAAGTTTCCATGTGCACTTTATTTGAGAGGCGTTTTGGAGGCGATCCTCTCTCTTCGAGCGTCAGAATCCAAGTCTTGTTCTCTGCATGTTCTACAACTTGTAATCCACTTCATACATTCAGTCACGAGGATTACACATTGGTTACTGGTTACACTGTTGTAACACACTATGGATGGGTGAACGGGGGTGGAGTCTTTGTGTTAAAGAGGGGTTTTAATTGGGCAAAACTTTGGTTGTTATAGGAACAAAGGTGGGACTAGTATTATAGAGGAGGTAGTATTCTTGGATTTGGATTTGACAACAATTCTAAGTAATCAATGGAGGAAGGGCAGGATGTTTAGGTTTGGCTTAGCCTGGTCGTAAATTAGATGGGGCTAGAAGTACTCAAGGGATGATGAAGGTCGATGACTCACTGGATGAGGTGGAGAGTATTGGTAGGGGTCATTGACTGGCCGGAGGTGAAGAAATGTATCCGGTCATAGTGGAATGGGAGGGGGTAGTGATGACTTTGTGCATCATTACACAACAGTGGGGTCTAACAAAAAACAACAAATAAACAAAAACTATTGTTTAAAAAAAATCTCTCACGAGTGATGGTGTACAAGGTTTGATCGCAGGTTTGATTGTTTCATCCATTGTGAAGCATTCTTTAATCTTTTGAATGTTTTTCTTCATCTGCATTTACAGATCAGAGGATGTTCACTCTCCGTAGGCTTGAAGTATTGGAGAGGCTACACCAACATGAGCGAGTGTACATTCAAATTGCAGAGCGCTACCACAGCAGGTTGATTCACCAGTAAAAATGGAGGTTGGTGAGGTGAGGAGACTACTATGCCGCCATTACCCTGCGATAGCAAGGCAGGAGCTGGACAGCCTTCTAGCTTCTGTAGATGTCTTATGCTGCTAGAAAGATATTGGTGAACGAAATATTTGAAAGTGGGGCCCATATGTGTCATTTTTTCTGTCCTTAGACCTCCGTCCTCTGTAATCTATTTTTACTTTTTAACCAAGTCAATTCAATAATGGTGAACATAGTGTTAATATGAAATTCAATGTCACAAAAAAATGAGAAATGAGATTTGAAATAAAAATGTATAAAAAAAAATCAGGAATTAGTCATTTGCCTCAGCTGATTGTTTACATTTGGTAAATTCTCTTATTTCATTTAAGGTTTTAATCTTTTCAGCTCTTCTTCAGACATGCATCCTCAGAATCGTTGGAACCTGATGACAGGCGGTGTGTGGCAACTCTCTTGAGAAGATTGTGGGCTGCATGAACCATGGCAACAACAGGTTGGGCATGAAGGGGACATCTTCGTTTGCGCATGAAGGGGACATCTTCGTTTGCAGAGTTACGAGGTTGCCATGCTGTCGTCTCAAGTACTATTTCCAGTAAGTCAAGCCAAGCCCTCTTCAAAAAGAGAATTACTTTCTTAGCCATTTTTTTTTTTGCAATTTCCATGTTCAAAAGGTTTGTTTCTTCATTTGGTGAGCTATAGGTTAAGTACCAGCACAACAGTGAAATTATTTTATGTTGACCCTATGGATGTAACATTGTCGAAGGTAAATAAAAAAGAATTATTAAAAAAGTATATATAAATACAGTGTACCGATATAAACATAGTTGTCTAGCCCACCACAGTGAGTGGGACTAAGAAACTTTATGTCGTCCACATAGTTGTTACAACGAGTAATTGTTGATAAGTTTTCATGCAATAAGATGATAATTAAACATGGTGGGAACATGTACCAGGAACACCTTCTGTCGTGTTTTGCTTGTTTGTTTGTTTGGTTGTTTTTTGTTTTTTGTTTTTGATGGGTTAAAATTTGTGTGCTCTCAAATACATGTATTACGTAACCTTGTGAGTTTCGAGAAGCAATATATGGATACCTGTCACAAAATGTCCATGGCATTTCAATTTTTTAATCATGAAATATACATATGTATATGTATACTGACGATTTAGCATTTCTTTTTTTTATCATCTTTTCCACTGCAGATATGATACATTCGTATGCACAAGCAAAGGGATGCAAGATACCAGCAGAAAGACACCACAAACTGGGCTGGCCGTTGGATTACTAACTCGCGTGATCATAAAGGAATCAGCTAGGCGAAGAGGCAGACAAAGAATGTGCAAGAGGCGCCAGCTGGAAATGAAGAAAATAGTTGACTGTTACCTTTGTGATTGTAGACTGTGGTGGGACGTTAATCACATTCAGTGACATTTTTTCGTGTTTTTTTTTTTATAAATGAGGAGAATGTTGTTTGTATTTTCTTGAATGAAAAGGAAGAGTGCAGGGATTGAGTACTATACTTAGATTACCATTGACTGTAAAATCAAACCAAGTATTGAAAATTCGTTCTTGCATCACTTTTTTTTTTGTATACGATCATCATAGAAATAATTCATTATACATGTATTATAATATTGACAGAACATTACAGTCTTTTTTTTTTACATGCATTGTGAATATGTTCCTTCATTTGCTGGTCTTTCCGTAATAAATATCTTAAGTTTTATGCTACATCAAGTCTACTCAGATTTAAGTTCTTTGTGTTCCTCCACTCCTCTCAACTTAACTTTGCATCAGGATTGCATGCTTTTGTAATACATCATATTGTTCATTACAACTGTATTCCTGTCAGCTTTTGAAGTGTCATCACTTGAGCCAACAGACCGTTTCTGTAATGTATTACATGACAACTTACGGATATTTTTTTTCCAACAACCTAGAAATGAAGCATTTCATTCACCTGCTCCCTTCCACCGAGTTCCACAGGCATAATTCCCCTGGTTGTTGCTGGTTCAGGCAAGCCTTCAGTCAAGCTTTGTGGAGGGTAAATTTTGTGAAGAAAGCATCCATAAAATCTGACTACCTTACAGAACCGGTCTGTTGTAAATCATCTTGGTACATGTACTGTATATTGTTTGTTTTGTTTTTTTCATTATTTTGCAAACGTTCACATGAGCGAAATCTGTGTTTCCTCTGTGGAAAACAAATTTCCCTTTTCATCCGGATACACTTGTATATTATATATACTGTATATGTATATATATATATATATATATATATATATATTTATCTATACATGTATAAACTGTATCTTCTAGATTACATGCATGCCTTGACAGTCCAAATATGGGCCCCATGTGGTGTATATGGGGAAAACATGGAGCTGAATTGGCAGAGCCCATATTAGGCCCACACATGTATGTGATTTCTTACGCTTTTGCGTCAGCCTTTATTTACAACTGTCTAATAGATTTGAGCTCTCTTATCAAAAGTGCTTGAGGATAATTCATCGTAAACAACATTGAGCTGCTTTCAATTGTAAAGAAATTTCTGTATCAATGTAATTTATAAGATATGCATACTGTGGAATAAAGCGATTTCGTCACCCTTGCCGCCTCTTTTCGTCACCATTGACGTTTAACTAATTTATGTATCTAAGCCTTCGATTGCATATATCTCTCTGGGAGAGAACACCTGTGTAATGGAGCAGTGATCAAGTTATTGGTGTATCAGTTTCATTTATAAGGAAAGAATATCGTGGAATTAAGCGATTGTTATGGAGCATTGATAAGCATTCAACTCCAGACCAAAGCTAGATAGATTTTTTGGGTATATAAGCATGTTGTTCACTGCATCAATTTCGTCTCCCTTGCCGATTTTTTTTCATCAACCCTAATGTTTTAAGTATTTGAGCCCTCAAATGCAAAGTACATGTCTCAAGAAGAGAAAGTCTTTGGTATGGATGCACTGAAAGGCATGGAATTTGGATGGATGATAATTCATTATAAACCACATTGGGATGCATTAAATTGTAAAGAAATTGGTGTATCAGTTTAATTAATAATTAAACCATATCGTAGAATTAAGTGATTTCGTCACCCTTACCGGAGCAGTGATAAACCGTCAACTCAAGACGAAAGTTGGATAACTGGGGATATAAGCATATTGTCGACTCCATCAATTTCGTCACCCTTTCCGACTTTTTTTTTATCACCCTTTATGCTTTAGGTATTTGAGCCCTCAAATGCAAAGAACATGTCTCAAGTTGAGAGAGACTTTGGTATGGACACATTGAAAGGTATGGAGCTTGAAAGCATAGCAAAGTGGTATTTACAGAGTTTCATATACTATTTACTTTTACTATTTTACCAAAGTGATGTCTAAGCAAGCAAAACGTATCACATTTGAATTCATCACCCTTTATGTTCAACACATGTACATGTATGTGATTTCTTAACCCTTGCCGCGCTTTTGCGTCAACCTTTATTTACAACTGTGTAATAGATTTGAGCTCTCTTATCAAAAGTGCTTGAGAATAATTAATCATAAACAACATTGAGCTGAAGTTTTTTGGGTATATAAGAATATTGTTGACTGCATCAATTTCGTCCCCCTTGCCGATTTTTTTTTTTTTGTCATCAACCCTAATGTTTTAAGTATTTGAGCCCTCAAATGCAATGTACATGTCTCAAGAAGAGAAAATCTTTGGTATGGATGCACTGAAAGGCATGGAATTTGGATGGATGATAATTCATTATAAACCACATTGAGATGCATTAAATTGAAAAGAAACTGGTGTATCAGTTTAATGTATAATTAAAACATATCGTAGAATTAAGTGATTTCGTCACCCTTACCGGAGCAGTGATAAACCTTCAACTCAAGACGAAAGTTGGATAACTGGGGATATAAGCATATGGTCGACTCCATCAATTTCGTCACCCTTTCCGACTTTTTTCGTCACCCTTTATGCTTTAAGTATTTGAACCCTCAAACACAAAGCACACTTCTCAAGGAATGAAAGTTTTTGATATCGATGCATTGAAAGGCATGGAACTTCAAAGCACAACAAAGTGGTATTAATTGAGTTTGATTTCTTTTTATATTACTATTTCACAAGATTGATGCCTAAAGCTAAGCAAAACGTATCATAACTTGACTTCGTCACCCTTTATTTTTAACTGCCGTGTGTGATTTCGTCACCCTTACCGCGTTTTTGCTCTAATCAAAAGTGTAAGTCACATGAAGATAATTCATCGTAAAGCACATTGTAATGCATTAGATTTTAACGAAATGGTGTATCAATGTAATTTATAAGGAAATCATATCGTTGAATTAAGCGATTTTGTCTCCCTTGCCGTCTCTTTTCGTCACCACTGACGTTTAATTCCTTTATGTATATAAGCCCTCGATTGCATATATTACTTACTATTACTACAGTACCAAAGTGATGCCTAAGCTAAGCAAAACGTAACATAACTTCACTTCGTCACCCTTTATGTTCAACTGCAGTATATGATTTCGTCACCCTTGCTGCGCTTTGCGTCAACGTTTATTTACAAATGTCTACAAGATTTGAGCTGCCTAATCAAAAGTAGAAGTCACTTCAAGATAATCCATGGGAAAGAACATTGAGATGCTTTCAATTGTAAAGAAATTGGTGTATCAATGTAATTTATAAGGAAAGCATATCGTGGAATTAAGCGAGTTCGTCACCTTTACCGCCTCTTTTTGTCACCATTGACGTCTAACTCCTTTATGTATGTAAGCCCTCGATTGCATATTGATTCTCTCCGGGAGCGAACGCCTGTGTTATGGAGCATTGATAAGCATTCAACTCCATATAACACCAGATAACTGTTTTGGGGATATAATCATATCATTGAGTGCATCAAATTCGTTACCCTTCCCGACTTTTTTCATCACACTTTTTGCGTCCTCAAATGCCAAGCACATATCTCAAGTTGAGAAAGACTTTGGTATGGACACATTGAAAGGCATGGAACTTGAAAGCACAGCATAGTGGAATCAACAGAGAGTTTCATATAATACTTACTATTACTATTTTCTCAAATTGATGCCTAAGCAAAGCAAAACGTATCATAATTCCACTTCGGCATCCTTTATGTTCAACTGCCGCATGTGATTTCGTCACCCTTTATGTTCGCCTGTGTTATGGAGCATTGATCAGGATTCACCTCCTGACCAAAGTTGGATAACTGTTTGGAGATATGGGCATATTGTTGACTACATCAAATACGTCACCCTTCCCGACTTTGTATATCACCCTTTATGCTTTAGGAATTTGAGCCCTCAAGGGAAGAGAGCTTGGACACATTGAAAGGCATGGAACTTTAAAGCACAGCAAATTGGTAGGTATCAACCTAAGCTAAGCAAACGTATCATAATTTGACTTCGTGGCACCCTTTATTTTCAACTGCTGTATGTGATTTCTCGACCCTTGCCACGTTTTTGCTCTAATCAAAACTGCAAATCACTTGAAGATATTTCATCGTAAAGCAGTGAGATGCATTCAATTCTAATGAAAGCGGTGTATCAATGTTCAACTACCGTATGTGATTTCGTCACCCTTGCCTAGTTTTTGCGTCAAACTTTATTTACAACATTCTTATGGTTTTGAGGTCTCTAATCAAAAGTGCAGGTCACTTGAACATAAGTCATTGTAAAGCACATTGAGATGCATTCAATTGTAACGAAATTGGTGTATCAATGTAATTTATAAGGAAAGCATATCGTTGAATTAAGCGATTTCGTCACCCTTGCCGCCTCTTTTCGATTTTTTTATGCTTAAAGTATTTAAACCCTCAAATGCAAAGCACACGTCTCAAGGTGAGAAAGTCTTTGGTATGGACGCACTGAAAGGCATGGAACTTGAAAGCACAGCATAGTGGTATTTACAGAGTTTGACATATTACTATTACAATTACACCAAAGTGATGTCTTAGCTTAGCAAAACGTATCATAATTTCGCTTCGTCACCCTTTTTGTTCAACTTCCGCATGTGATTTCGTCACCCTTGCCGCGTTTTAGTGTCAAACTTTATTTACAACTGTCTAATAGATTAGGGTTAGGGTTAGGGTTATTGCTTGAGTTAGGGGATATGGCAAACTAGAAACTACTAGTTAAGGTCCCAAACTTACTGTGCGGATACCCCTTGGTAAAGGTAGTACACCCCCTAAAATTTGGGACCTTAACTCCCAGAATTTCTTTTTAATGAATTTTCAAAAATATTTCTTCCAAAAAAATTTTTTTCATAAGAAAAAAACAATTTTAAAGCTTTCAAATGGTCCAAAACGTGTAAAAAAGAGTATATGGGATTATTTTTCCCCATATGTTTTGTACACAAAATTGTTCCCCATCGGTTGTGTACACAAAAAAAAAATGAAAAAAAAATTATAAGAAAATTTACAAAAAAAAAAAAGCTTCGAATTGGTCCAAAACGTGTAAAATTTTTCCCATGGGTTTTGCACACAAAATTTTTCCCATCGGTTTTGGACACAAAATTTTTTACCATAGGTTTTGTACACAAAACTTGACCTTATTACCCAACATGGTTACTAAAGGAGCAATAATTATTTATAAATGACTTGCAAGTAATTATGATTTATGTTGTATTCAATAACGATACTGTTTGAATGGGTCAGATTTCCTTTATTAAAAACAATAATTAAATGTAAATCACACCCAAAGATTCACAATATCTGCTATTCAACAAAATGATGTATGAATACCTGCGTTTTTATTTGAACTTTAGAAACAATAATTAAATATGAATTATATTCAAACAATCACAAGATATGTGTTTTTCCAGGCAAATGTTTTAATTTACTTTGATGAGAATTTTATTAAAAAACAATAATGAAATATAAATCATATGCAAAAAATTACGACAAATATGCTATTCATGAAAATGCTTTATGAATAGCTAATATTGACCTTGATTGAAACTACATTAAGAAAACAACAGTTACATATAAATCATATGCAAATAATCAGGACATATATGCTATTGAGACAATATATACTCACTATTTCAATGATGGAGCCATCTGCCGCCACCTTCAGGATTGCAGTAACTCCTAGCATGTCCGCCATTGGTTGGAACACCCTTCCTTGTTTACGAAGGGTGTTTTGTAACTCGTCATTTAACATTATGCGTCCCTCCGTCATCATCAGGTCGAGGTCCGAGTGCACCTCGAGGTAGTCTAGATAACTTGGCAATATAAGTTCCATGAAATGGCTAAACTCGTCCTCACCCCATCGCATCCCATGTTCCATTAGGGCGAATTTGACATAATTGACTTCTCCTTCGGTCCTAATGACTCCATAAAGAAATATGAGACACAGAAAATGGGATTTAAATAAGTGGGATTATAAACAAATTGCAATCACCGAAATAATCCAATTGAATCAATACAAGCTGGTCAGTTTATCGCTTACTCCATCAAACTTCGTCACACTTTGTTATACTTTGTGATATTTTGTCCTATTTCATTTCAAATTTGTTTTAATTTAGCAATGATGTTAACTTTTGTCTGATGCTATTTTACTGACGCTAAGCGTAGTTAGGGATGGGATAACAATGTAGGTTGCAACATTTCAAGAACTCACTTCTATCCATTCGCCAAACGCTCTCCAAAATTCGCCGTTTACCATGATCTGGTTGTGGTTGGTTTCCTTTATCACTTGTTCCACTTCTGCCATGGTGCAGTGTGTTGCCCTAATTTCGAAATAAATTATCCTTAAGAGCTGAAACTTATTTTCTGAATAGCTCTTGGTTAGGGTTAGGGTTAATGTTAGGGTTAGGGTTAGGGGTAGGGTTAGAGTTAGGGGATATGGCAAAACTAGAAACTACTAGTTAAGGTCCCAAACTTACAGTGTGAATACCCCTTCGTAAAGTTAGTACACCCCTAAAATTTTGACCTAAAATTAAAAACAAAAACAATGATAGACCTAACCTCCCTCACATTCGCAGTAGGCAACATTTATTTCCCCCGTTGACTTATTCATCACGACCCAGGTCTGGTACGTTGGTTTGTTGAGGTATGTCCGGTCGGCCTAACCTCACTAAGGAAAACACGAAAAGGGCTCGTGTCCGAAACCTCATTGAACTTCAGGCTTGAAACACTCTTATTCGCGAAAAGACGGTAGTCCTCAAATGACTTGTATCCCTTTAGCTTTTCCAGTCATAGTCAGTCCGATTGATGATCAGGTAGTTGAACACGTCAAAGAGTCCAAAATCTGGAATACTCTCGAAGTTGGATGTAAACCCAGCGAGCTTGTTAGGATCGGAGAACGAGCAGCCTACCAGAGCGAGCTTCTCCTGCAGCGACCGGCCGGTGTCCGCCCGGGAGAGGTCGGGATTGATGGGCAAATCCAAATCGGCTACGGCAGTTGCACTAGTTTGATGAGTTTCTCCTTGTTGTAGCCGCTTGTGCTCACACCTATATCCCTAAGATACTCAGTTAATTCCTTAACTGTCCAATTCTTCCATGGCTTGCTCGAACTTTGGCTAGAACTTGAAGCTGACGCCATCTCAAAGCAAGATTATAACAAACAAAAGTTGTCGATTATCCGCAGCGAGTAATGATCGTAGACAATACACGCGTGAATGCAAAAACAGTGTGGCGCGCGCGTCCGCGCTTATTTCGCTTGCCCGACTTAGTTACAATCACTAGGGTCGCGTGGGGTTGACGTCATTATGCATATCATTAGTAAACCGGTCTATTTCAGCAAAGTCCACGTGCTCGCGCACTTCAAAATTTCAGCTCAACCTTATGAATATTGCATCTCTCCGGGAGAGAGAACGCGTGTGTTATGGAGCATCGACAAGCATTCAACTCCAGACCAAAGTTGGATAAGTGTTTTAGGGATATTAGCATATTGTTGAATGCATCAATTTCGTCACCCTTCCCGTCTTTTTTCATCACCCTTTATGCTTTAGGTATTTGAGACCTCAAATGCAAAGAAAATGTCTCAAGTTGAGAAAGACTTTGGTTTTACACATTGAAAGGTATGGAGCTTGAAAGCATAGCAAAGAGGTATTTACACAGTTTCATATACTATTTACTTTTATTATTTTACCAAAGTGAAGCCTAAGCAAGCAAAACGTATCACATTTGAATTCATCACCCTTTATGTTCTACACATGTATGTGATTTCTTAACCCTTGCGGCGCTTTTGCGTCAACCTTTATTAACAACTAATAGATTTGAGCTCTTTTATCAAAAGTGCAAGTCACTTGATGATAATTCATCGTAAACAACATTGAGCGGTTTTCAATTATAAAGAAATTTCTGCATCAATGTAATTTATAAGATATGCATATTGTGGAATAAAGCGATTTCGTCACCCTTGCCGCCTCTTTTCGTCACCATTGACGTTTAACTAATTTATGCATCAAAGCTTTCGATTGCATATCGCATCTCTCCTGGAGAGAACACCTGTGTTATGGAGCAGTGATAAAGAAATTGGTGTATCAGTTTCATTTATAAGGATGGAATATCGTGGAATTAAGCGATTGTTATGGAGCGTTATGGAGCATGGATAAGCATTCAACTCCAGACCAAAGTTAGATAAGTTTTTTTTTGGCATAATAAGCATATTGTTGACTAAATCAATTTCGTCACCCTTGCCGAATATTTTTTTTCATCCACCCTAATGTTTTAAGTATTTGAGCCCTCAAACACAAAGCACACTTCTCAAGGAATGAAATTTTTGATATCGATGCATTGAAAGGCATGGAACTTCAAAGTACAACAAAGTGGTATTAATTGAGTTTGATTTCTTTTTATATTACTATTTCACAAAAGTGATGCCTAAAGCTAAGCAAAACGTATCATAACTTGACTTCGTCACCCTTTATTTTCAACTGCCGTATGTGATTTCGTCACCCTCAAAAGTGCAAGTCACATGAAGACAATTCATCGTAAAGCACATTGTAATGCATTAAATCTTAACGAAATCGGTGTATCAATGTAATTCATAAGGAAATCATATCGTTGAATTAAGTGATTTTAGTCTCCCTTGCCGTCTCTTTTCGTCACCACTGACGTTTAACTCCTTTATGTATATAAGCCCTCGATTGCATATTGCATATATTACTTACTATTACTATTGTACAAAAGTGATGCCTAAGTTAAGTAAAACGTTGTAAGCCTTCGATTGCATATTGCAAATATTACTTGCTATTACTACAGTACCAAGTTGATGCCTAAGCCTAAGCAAAACGTAACATAATTTCACTTCGTCACCCTTTAAGTTTAACTGCCGTGTGTGATTTCGTCACCCTTGCTGCGCTTTTGCGTTAACTTTCATTTACAAATGTTTAATATATTTGAGGTCTCTAATCAAAAGTTAAAGTCACTTCAAGATAATTCATGGGAAAGAACATTGAGCTCCTTTTAAATGTCAAGAAATTTCTGTATCAATGTAATTTATGAGATATGCATATCGTGGAATAAAGCGATTTCGTCACCCTTGCCGCCTCTTTTCGTCACCATTGACGTTTAACTAATTTATGTATCTAAGCCGTCGATTGCATATTGATTCTCTCCGGGAGCGAACGCCTGTGTTATGGAGCATTGATAAGCATTCATCTCCAGATAACTCCAGATAACTGTTTTGGGATATAATCATATCGTTGACTGCATCAATTTCGTTACCCTTCCCGACCTTTTTCATCACACTTTATGCTTTAGGTATTTGCGCCCTCAGATGCCAAGCGCACGTCTCAAGTTGAGAAAGACTTTGGTATGGACACATTGAAAGGCATGGACCTTGAAAGCACAGCATAGTGGTATCAACAGAGAGTTATATAATACTTACTATTACTATTTTCCCAAAGTGATGCCTAAGCAAAGCAAAACGTATCATAATTTCACTTCGGCACCCTTTATGTTCAACTGCCGCATGTGATTTCGTCACTCTTTATATTCGCCTATGTTATGGAGCATTGATCAGGATTCACCTCCTGACCAAAGTTGGATAATTGTTTTGGGGATATGAGCATATTGTTGACTACATCAATGACGTTACCCTTTCCGACTTTTTTCATCACCATTTATGCTTTAGGTATTTGAGCCCTCAAGGGAAGAGAGATTGGACACATTGAAAGGCATGGAACTTTAAAGCACAGCAAATTGGTAGGTATTAACCTAAGCTAAGCAAAACGTATCATAATTTGACTTCGTCACCCTTTATTTTCAACTGCTGTATGTGATTTTTCGACCCTTGCCGCGTTTTTGTTCTAATCAAAACTGCAAATCACTTGAAGATATTTCATTGTAAAGCAGTGAGATGCATTCAATTCTAATGAAAGCGGTGTATCAATGTTCAACTCCCGTATGTAATTTCGTCACCCTTGCCTCGTTTTTGCGTCAAACTTTATTTACAACATTCTTATAGATTTGAGGTCTCTAATCAAAAGTGCAAGTCACTTGAAGATAAGTCATTGTAAAGCACATTGAGATGCAATCAATTGTAACGAAATTGGTGTATCAATGTAATTTATAAGGAAAGCATATCGTTGAATTAAGCGATTTCGTCACCCTTGCCGCCTCTTTTCGATTTTTTGATTACCCTTTATGCTTAAAGTATTTCAATGCTCAAATGCAAAAGGCACGTCTCAAGGTAAGAAAGTCTTTGGTATGGACGCATTGAAAGGCATGGAACTTGAAAGCACAGCATAGTGGTATTTACAGAGTTTGACATATTACTATTACAATTATACCATAGTGATGTCTTAGCTTAAGCCCCTTTTACACTTTCACGGATTGCTTCACGGAATGACCACGGATTGTCATCCGTGGTGTTCCGGCATGCAAAATGTCTTTTTTCCTCTCAATGCCGGTGTGAATACGATGCCAACTGGATGTCTACACGGACAAGTACGGAGGCTACAAGGACAAGTACGGTGCCTACACGGACAGACAAGGAACGAACGCGGACCACAGCGGAAACGATACAGAGCTAACACGGCCATATCAAGGAAGAGCACGGATGCAACTGGGTCCCTTCGCGGTCTTTACGCGGATATCCCAAAAATGTTGACAGATAACATTTACTTTTGCCTTTGATACTTTATCATTCTCGGGCAACATGCCTCCAGAGCTAATAACAAACAAATCAGAAAATCTACAGCAGCCTACGTATGCCTCGGCTTGTCGACGTCAGGCAAATCTCTTTGTTGCAAACTCTCATTTTGCGGGAACATTATCACATAAACAAAGCAAAACAGAACAAAACAAATCAAAATACACAAACATACACACACAAAAAAAAAAGGTCAAGAAAATGTGTGTGGGTCACTGAAGGTTTTCGTGAGACTATTATACGAACAGAGTATGAGGGGTTGCTGGCTGTACTGATGGGGGAAGATGTGAGCAAATTTAATGGACTTCATGAACTTGTATTTACAAAATACACGAATTTTTCATCCCGGATGGAGCCGATGCTAATACGGACGTCCCGATGTCTTCGTGAATTGTCCCGGAATGAGTACGGAGGCAACAAAGAATAGCCGGTGCCTACAAGGAAGGAATACGGAAGCAACACGGAGTAGACGGTGCCAACAAGGAAGAGTTCGTATTGATTTTCGTCTGTGATGTCCGGGATGAAAAATCAAGCAAGCTTAATTTTTTCCGCGGACATGCCGGATGATCAAGGATAATGCCGGATGACTTCACGGAGTCAACACGGTCATGCCGGAAACAGTACGGATGATCCCGGATCAACGATCCGTGGTCATCCGTGATGCGATCCGTGAAAGTGTAAAAGGGGCTTTAGCAAAACGTATAATTTCACTTCGTCACCCTTTTAGTTCAACTTCCGTTTGTGATTTCGTCACCCTTGCCGCGTTTTGTGTCAACCTTTATTTACAACTATCTAATAGATTAGGGTTAGGCTTAGGGTTAGAGTTTGGGTTAGGGTTTGAGTTAGGATATATTGAAAAACTAGAAACTACTAGTTAAGGTCCCAAACTTACTGTGTGAATACCCCTTGGTAAAGTTAGTACAGCCCTGAAATTTTGGACCTTAGCTCCCAGAATTTTTTTTCATGAATTTTCAAATATATTTTTTCAAACATTTTTTCCTAAGAAAAAAAAACTTAAAGCTTCCAAATGGTCCAAAACGTGTTTTAAAAAAAAAATTATATTGGAATTTTTTTTCCCCATAGGTTTTATACACAAATTTTTTCCCATTAGGTTTTGTACACAAAAAAATTCAAAGAAAATAAAAAAAGAAAAGCTTCCAAATGGTCCAAAACGTGTAAAAAACACAATACGGGAAAAAATTTTCCCGTGGGTTTTGTACACAAAATTTTTCCCATAAGTTGTGTACACAAAATTGTTCTTCATAGGTTTTGTACACAAAATTTCACCTTATTACCCAACATGGTTACTAAAGGAGCAATAATTACTTATAAATGACTTGCAAGTTAATATGATTTATATTGTATTCAATAACGATACTGTTTGAATGGGTCAGATTTGCTGTGATTATAAGTTTATTAAAAACAATAATTAAAAATAAATCACATCCAAAGAATCACAATATCTGCTATTCAAGAAAATGATGTATGAATACCTGCGTTTTTAAAATGAACTTTAGAAACAATAATTGAATATGAATTATACACAAACAATCACAAGATATGTGCTATTCCAGGCAAATGTTTTGATTTACTTTGATGAGAACTTTATTAAAAAACAATAATGAAATATAAATCATATGCAAAAAAATTACGACAAATATGCTATTCATGAAAATACTTTATGAATAGCTGAAATTGACCTTGATTGAAACTTCATTAAGAAAACAACAATTACATATATATCATATGCGAATAATCAGGACATATATGCTATTGAGACAATATATACTCACTATGTCAATGATGAAGCCATCTGCCGCCACCTTCAGGATTGCAGTAACTCCTAGCATGTCCGCCATTGGTTGGAACACCCTTCCTTGTTTACGAAGGGTGTTTCGTAACTAGCCATTTAACATTATCCGTCCCCCCGTCATCGTCAGGTCGAGGTCGGAGTGCACAGTTCCATGAAATGGCTGAACTCGTCCTCACCCCATCGCATCCCATGTTCTATTAGGGCGAATTTGACATAGTTGACTTCTCCTTCGGCCCTGATGACTCCCTAAAGAAATATGAGACAGAGAAATGGGATTTGAATAAGTGGGATTAGAAACAAATTGCAATCATCGAAATAATCCAATTGAATCAATACAAGCTGGTCAGTTTATCGCTTGCTCCATCATACTTCGTCACACTTTGTGATATTTTGTGCTATTTCATTTTAAATTTGTTTTAATTTAGCAATGATATTAACTTTTGTCTGATGCTATTTTACTGACGCTAAGGGCAGTTAGGAATGGGATAACAATGTAGGTTGCAACATTTTAAGAACTCACTTCTATCCATTCGCCAAACGCTCTCCAAAATTCACCGTTTACCATGATCTGGTTGTGGTTGGTCTCCTTTATCACTTGTTCCACTTCTACTGTGGTGCAGCGTGTTGCCCTAATTTGGAAATAATTATCCTTAAGAGCTGAAACTTGTTTTTTGAATAGCTCTTGGCTACGGTTAGGGTTAGGGTTAGGGTGAGAGTTAGGAGATATGGCAAAACTAGAAACTACTAGTTAAGGTCCCACACTTACTGTGTGGATACCCCTTGGTAAAGTTAGTACACCCCTACAATTTTGGACCTTAAAACCCATGAAATATTTTCAATGAATTTTCAAAAATATTTTTGATTATTTCTTTCATAAGAAAAAAAAAATTTAAGCTTCCAAATGGTACAAAACGTGTGAAAACAGTAAACGGGAATTTTCCCCGTAGGTTTTGTACACAAAATTTCCCCCTATAGGTTTTTTACACCCAAAAAAAATTGAAAACTTTGATTTTTTCAGAAAACTTTTTTTTAAAAAAGCTTCCAAATGGTCCAAAATGTGTAAAAAAAAAAACAGTATATGGGAAAATTTTTTCCCGTAGGATTTGTACACAAAATTTCACTTTATTACCCAACATGGTTACTAAAGGAGCAGAAATTATTTATAAATGACTTGCAAGTAATTATGATTTATGTTGTATTCAATAACGATACTGTTTGAATGGGTCAGATTAGGGTTAGGGTTAGGGTTTGGATGGGGTATGGGGTTAGGGTTAGGTTAAGGGTTAGGGTTGGGTTAGGGTTAGGGTTAGGTTTAGGGGATATGGCAAAACTAGAAACTACTAGTTAAGGTCCCAAACTTCCTGTTATGGTAGCCCTTGGCTTAGGATTAGGGTTAGGGTTATGGATAGGGTTAGGGCTAGGGTTAAGGTTAGGGTTTGGGAAGGGTTAGGGGATATGGCAAAACTAGAAACTACTAGTTAAGGTACCATACTACCTGTATGGGTAGCCCTTGGTAAGGTAAGTACCCCCCTAAAATATTCGACCTGTACTCCCCGGAATTTTTGTTTTTAGAATTTTTTGAAATTGTTTTTTTCAAAATTTCTGTCCAAATATTTTTTCAATGAAAAAAATTTTTAACAAAGGTTGCAAATGGTCTGAAACGTGTAAAAAAGTAGTTTTTGTGAAAATGTTTTCCCATAGGTTTTGTACACAAAATTTATTTTTTCACCCAACAAATTTTTACACATTTGGGACTAAGAAGGAAATAGAAATAACTATGAAATGAAATGAAATGAAATGAAATGAGATTTATTTACCAAACAAACAAACATCGTCAACAAAGTCACAACAATTAATAGTTATAGTTTGGTAAAAAAAAAAAAAGAACTGGCAATAGCGTGCAGGCTAGTCGAGGCCAGTCCTTTCAATGATATAGATTATAATATAACGTATTTACAATATTTACAGAAGAATTGTTATATGTACATAATTATTTACATGTTTTCATAGGGGATCATTGTTATATTGATAACAGATATTTTCGCAATGATATCCGAAAAGCATTACGGGTGTTTATCTTTTTGACATAATGAGGAAATCCTCTCCAAATTATACTGCCTGCATATGACAAGGCGTGTTTACCTGTTTCAGATCTGATTCTTATTGATTTATAATTCATATTATTTCTAGACCTTGTATCATGCTTATGGTCAATTTCAAAACAATAATCAGAGATATCGTGCGGTAAAGTATGATGGATTAGGTCAAACATATTACAGTTCCAATTACAAATTGGTATGCCTGTAAACAGTGGCGTATCTAAGGGGGGGCAAGGGGGGCACGTGCCCCGGGCGCCACTCCTTGGGGGCGCAAAAAAAAAACGAAAAAAAAAAACGAAGAAGAAGAAAAAAAAAGGAAAAAAAACGAAGAAGAAGAAGGGAAAAAAACGAAGAAGAAGAAGAAAAAAAAGAAAAGAAAAGAAAAGGAGAAGAAGAAGGAAAAAAAAAACTCGCTCGGAAGGGGGGAGGGAAAATGGTGGGGGGGGCAGAAAACCAAATCAAACAAGATAAAAACAAAACATGATGATGACGCGGACAAAATGACAATGTTTATTGTGTTCACACAAAAATTCCATGTTCTGTGAGCTGAAATACAAAAATTTTCGGCTCGCTCGCTGCGCTCGCTCGCCAAAATTTATATAAAAAAGAAGGTAAGAACAAAACGTGATGATGACAAAATGACAGTGTCTATCGTGTTCACACATGTCATTTTATATTTAGCAGGCAAAATGTTTCACGGAGCAGCGGCTGCAATTTCGTTCTGAAGCGATCGCCAATTGGATCAAAAGAAGGCGCCAACGGTTTCGAACATACGGGGGGGGGGGGGTGGGGCGCAAAAAAACCCCGAATCAAACAAGATAACAACAAAACGTAATGATGACGCGGAAATATACAAATTTCGGCTCACTCGCTCGCACTAATTTAGAGTATTTTTTCAAGTCCTCATTTTGTTGGTATAAATCGTTATCTATAAGGCCGTCGCTATATCTTGATTAGAATTGTAAGATTTAATAAGCAAAAAATGACAAGAGTGTCATGATTTGTAAGCTGAAATACAAAAATTTTCGGCTCGCTTGCTGCGCTCGCTCGCCAAAATTTGTATAAAAAAAGAGAAGAAGATAAGAACAAAACGTGACGATGACGCGGACAAAATGATAATGTCTATTGTGTTCACTCATGTCATTTTATATTTAGCAGGAAAAATGTTACACGGAGCAGCGACTGCAATTTCATTCGTTCTGAAGCGATCGCCGGTTGGATCAAAAGAGGACGCCAACGGTTTCGAACATACGGGGGAAGGGGGCGCAAAAAAAAAATAAAAAAAGATTAAAAAAAAAACGTAATGACGCAGAAATATACAAATTTCGGCTCACTCGCTCGTACTAATTTAGAGTATTTTTTCAAGTCCTCAGTTTGTTGGTATAAATCGTTATCTATAAGGTCGTCACTATAATTGTGAGATTTAATAAGCAAAAAATGACAAGAATTCCATGTTTTGGAAGCTGAAATACAACAATTTTCGGCTCGCTCGCTGCGCTCGCTCGCCAAAAATTTTAGATAAAAAAAGATGAGAACAATACGTGATGATGACGAGGACATAATGTATATACAAATTTCAGCTCACTCGCGCGCACTAATTTAGAGTTTTTTAAAGTCCTCAGTTTTTTCGTATATATCGTTATCTATAAGGTCGTCACTATAATTGTGAGATTTAATAAGCAAAAAATGACAAGAATTCCATGTTTTGTAAGCTGAAATACAACAATTTTCGGCTCGCTCGCTGCGCTCGCTCGCCAAAATCTATCAAAATTCATTACATTTAAATCACCCTCAAAAGATCCCTTTTAAGTGCTTGAAAAAGCATCATGTGGACTTTGTTTAAAGTCCCTACCGGGATGGTGTTGGGGTTGAACACTTTTTCAGAAATTAGGGGCGCAATTTTCGTGCTTGCCCCGGGCGCCGTTTTCCCTAGATACGCCACTGCCTGTAAACATCTAGCATTTGTAAACGATGAAATAAAGGGCCAGTATGCTCTCTAGGTCCTTTGAAACAGATTGCACGCACTAATTTCTTTTGTAACAAAAATATAGATTGAAGATATGAGTGGTATGTACATCCCCAAACTTCTAGTCCATAAGACATACGCGGAAGGATGAGAGTGTTGTATAATAATTGTAAGATTTGTCTAGGCACAAGTTGTCTAATTCTAAATATGATTCCAATTGTTTTCCTCATTGAGGAAGAGACACACTCAATATGTTTTCGCCACGATAAGTTTTCGTCTATATTAACTCCCAGAAAGAAAGTCGAATGTACCTGCTCTATAATGTCTGTGCGTACCATAATATTTCCATTTATCTCCACATGTCTACGTTTACTTTTAAAAACTATATACTTTGTTGTGGACGTGTTGATTGTTAATTTGTTAGCATTACACCATTTCATAACGTCTAAGAAATTATGTTCAACTTCCTTTAAGTCAATATTCTTAGTTCCAGATGAAAAAGAATGAAATAAACTCGAATCATCCGCAAATAATCGAAAACTGAAGTAATCTGTGGATTGTGGCAAATCGTTGATATAAATTAAGAACAGAGTGGGTCCCAATACAGATCCTTGTGGTACACCACATTTAATCAGTAGTTGTGCAGACTTTTCATTTCCATTACATACAAACTGAAATCGATTTGATAAATAGCTGCGCATCCACTCTAACGGTAATGCTAAAGACTCTGGGCTGGTTGTGTGAATAGCCCTTTAAGTAAGTGCTCTCCTAAAATTTTGGACCCCAACTCCCAGTAATAATAATCATATTATATAATGACAAGATTAGATATATCAGTTTTGGTTATGAAAATAAGGGTCAAAGTTCATATTTGAAAAGACCAATATTAAAGTCAAGTTAATCTTTGGAACACTTAATTGTCGTGTTTCAATTTGTTCGTGTCAAGGACGTGGTACAGATACGCTGTACTAAGAAAACCTGTTAATCTACTTAGGCCTACTTCCACACGCAGAAAACGCCGTTTGTCATTTCTGTATCTTTTTCGGTGGATATAAAGTTCAGGTCACGCCTGATCGTCCTGTACTATGCTAATTACCCAGGTCATCATGACGCGTGCATATGCGAGCGTCAGAATTTTAAAATGCTCAAAACGACTTCCCAATGGGAAATCTCGAAGTTTCAGACAATTTTAAGCGTTTCAAAAAATTCCGCGCGTACTCATCCGTCCACGCGTTTTCTTGCGCACAGCGCGTGAGCAACATGAAAATGCACTTTTTTCAACTGATTTGCATTTCTGATACTTTGAATAAGAATATCCATTGATTTTCGATCGATTTTGACCTATGACAAAAGAATGCACGGGCGTCAAAGTTGAAATTTCGCGCGCGCGTCTATGTACAAATATAGTGAAAAAACATGTCTTTGTTTATTTCGCCATAACTCTCTGAACCGTCCCGCAACCCTATGTTTTTATTGCATATTACGAAATTATATGAATTGTAAATAATATTTCAAGTATCAATATTTCGAGGAAAACTCGATGACGTCATCATATCGTCATATGAAATCAAAAAATTGGAATTAATGTTTTTGAGGTACTGCTTCTGATATTCATTTGCTGGTATCTCTGTTGTTTTTGCTCAATATTATCCCAAATTCGGATACGTTGTACTTTGAACATTTTCCTTTTCAAGACCATGTCATTGTTTTGAAATTTGATGACGTCATCATACTGAAAATTGTGATTAAAAGCAAAGACTCAAAATCAGCCAAATTTACGTGTTATGTCTATGGGAGGTGACTTTTTCACAAAAATGCATTGACTTGACAACGTTCTAGTTCACGAGAAAACGTGTGGAAGGACGCTTACGCGCGAAATTTTTTGAAACGCTTAAAATTGTCTGAAACTTTGAGATTTCCCATTGGGAAGTCGTGTTTCAAAGATCATCTTGACTTTAATTTTGGTCTTTTTAAAATATGAACTTTGAACCTTATTTGCATAACCAAAAGTGCTATATCTAATCTTGTCATAAAATGCCTACTCAAAACACACATTCTATGAAGACTACTATGAAAACTACATTCTATGAAGACAGCAGATACGCAATAGTTTCATTATTTACCATATTGTATGCAAGAAAAGAACAGAAATGGGGGATGTTAATCATTTAGAAAGTAACATGTAAGAATGAAATGCACTTAGCAATAATGTAGTTATTTTGTTGAATTATTACATTGGTCATTGGTCTTACATTGTATGTGTACTGCGTGGGGAAATGTATTTGATTTTGTGTAATTAATGTTGTGTAATTGTTGTCAACCTCACATTCTGTTGCGAATTCAGCTATTGTTATTTATTCACTGTGTAAGCATGTGTAAGTGTGTCATTACCTGCCATGTGTCCAGAATAGGACCATGGACCTGGTATATATGTCAACATGTCCTTTGTTTGTCAATAAAGACATGATTACAACAAAATAATATGATTATTATTACTGGGAGTTGGGGTCCCAAATTTTAGGAGAGCCCTTACTTAAAGGGCTATTCACACAACCAGCCCAGAGTCTATAGCATTTATAACATAGGGGGGGGGGGTGACGGTGTGAGATACTCGGCGAGGGAGCGAGTGGGAAGTTTCTTGCCAAAAGGTCAAAGGTCAAAAGGTCAAGTAAGGTCAAGTGAAAGTCCTGTGAAGGACTATAATTATAACTTACTATGGTACATTATGTGACGGTGTGAGATCCTCGGCGAGGGAGCAAAGCGACCGAGCGGGGAAGGGTGTGGGAGGGGGATACCCACTCCCACGGTAGGGACTTTTCGTAAAAACAGAGTATAAAAGTCGCGTTTATAGGGCATTTTAAATCAAATTTATAGGTAATTAAACATCGTAAAAAAATCACTGAAGGACTATGATTATAACTTACTGTGGTACATTATGTGACGGTGTGAGATCCTCGGCGAGGGAGGGAGCGCAGCGGTCGAGCGGGGGAGGGTGTGGGAGGGAATACCCCCTCCCACGGTAGGGTTTTTTTGTAAAAGCAGAGTACAAAAGTCGCATTTGTAGAGCATTTTAAAAGCAAATTTCTAGGATATTAAACAGTAAAAAAAACAACAACACTGCGAAGGACTGTGATTATAACTTCTGAAAACTATTCATTTCACTATAAGTGCGGGCAGAAGGAGCGGACCACTTTCACTTGCTATTCTTCTGAAATGTATTCAGTAAAAGCTTAAAAGTGATCGCATTGTTCGAGCAATACAATTTGTTCTTATATTAGCATAAAAGCATAGAAGAAAATGAAAAATGTAAGGTTTACTAAACGTATGTTTCCGGGTGCACACTCGAGGACGCGAGGCTACCATCTATACATTTAATTTACTCATAAGGAAGTATTAGTGTATAGATATATTAATGTAAATTGTTAGTGTATTATTCGCCCCGTTACGGACGAAAAATTTTGCATTTTTAGTTATGAAAGTGACAAATTTTAGACGAGAAAAGTGCCTTTATTGCTCATTTTAGTCTTTCAATAATTGATCAATTATTTGCTACAGGGGGCACGGGGGGAGGGCAAAAACTCGTTTTGTCCCCTGATGCACACTTCTATAAAATACTCCGAATATTGTCAGTCCCCAAATGTGTCGAATCTTAATCTGTGGGTAGGAACCGAGCGTTGAAACATTCTTTGTTAATGTTGGTCCTTCTTTAGCAGCATCTATTCCCATAAATGATATAAAAAATCATAAAGATTACTTATTTGAAAGGAATCAAAATTCTTTGTTTTTTACTCCAATTAGTGAATCGGAAATTATTGATACTGTTCGATCTCTGAAATGTAGTAAATCCTGTGGGCCTGATAACTTAAGTGTGAATTTGTTGAAAAAAATAATTTACCCCCTAGCAGCCCCTCTCACCCATATATTTAATTTATCCCTACTTAACGGAAAGTATCCAGACTCCTTCAAAATCGCCAAAGTTATCCCCATCTATAAAAGAGAACATCCCTCAATGGTGAAAAATTAAAGACCCATTTCATTGTTACCTGCAATATCGAAAATTCTAGAAAAAGTAGTTTATAAGCGTCTCTACTCGTTCATGATTGAAAATGAAATATTAAATGCGAATCAGTTTGGTTTTAGGAAAAGATTTTCTACCGATTATGCTATAATTAAATCTGTCGATAATATTATTGATGCGCTTACTAAAAAGAAACTTATAATTGGAGTTTTTGTGGATCTTAGTAAAGCCTTTGACACTATCGATCATGACATTCTATTTGAAAAATTATATAATTATGGCGTGAGAGGGATTACTCTGTCGTGGTTCATAAGTTATCTAAGTTATCGAAAACAATATGTTGCATTTAAATCCAGTTACTCAACATATTCTAATGTGTCATGTGGTGTCCCTCAGGGATCTATCCTCGGGCCCCTACTTTTTTTTTGATTTACATTAATGATAGTATCAATTCCTCTCCTCGTTTAAACTTCATCTTATTTGCAGACGACACTAATTTTTTTATTCCCACAAGGACATTGTAACATTGGTTGATACACTAAATACGGAATTAAGTAACATCTCGAAATGGTTTAAAAGCAACAGGCTTTCATTGAATATTGATAAGACATGTTTTGTACACTTCCATACCCTTCAATCCCAATCCACCCTTCCTCAAAGTATTTTTATTGATGATATAAACATTGTTGAGAGACATTCAACCAAGTTCCTAGGAGTGACCCTAGATAGCAATCTAACTTGGAATACTCATGTCCAGAATATTACAACTGCAATTTCTAAAGCAACTGGTGTTTTAAGAAGAATAAAATACTTCATTAATGATCAAACTATAATAATGTTATACAACACTTTATTTTTACCATATGTAATGTACTGCAATATCGTATGGGGCAACTGCAGCAAAACTAAATTGAACACAATTTTTCTTCTCCAGAAAAAGGCTCTTCGTGTATGCACACTCTCACACTGATCCCATATTTTATCGCCTAAAAACTTTGAAAGCTCATGATGTACATTTATACCTAACTGCCATATTTATGTATAAACACACTCGAAATTTATTACCATTTTTTCATAATGCCCTTGTAACCGATGACCATATTCACTCATACCCTACCGTCGTTCCCACGATTTTCATTTAAGCAATCCAAAGCTTTTATTTGCTCAAACGTCGATTAGACATCACGGTCCGGATACATGGAACACTCTTCCTGAGGAGTTGAAACAGTGTGCCTCCTTGTTTTACAAACTTAAAGAAGTACATTTTATTACAGTATATCTCAAATACGAACTAAAAACAAACAATTTATATAATTAATGTTGGTCTCCCGATAGCAACATCGCATATCGTCCTCTCTTCCAGCAAACCAATTTAATTATTCTAAATTCCAGCATATCTGCCCTTGTGCACTTTCAAGCACCTGCACGCACATTCACGCACCTGCACGCACATTCACCACCATCGCACATCATAGTTTATTTTCCCCTGCTATCTTCGCAGCAGAATTTGTATTGTTACGAATCTAGTACTTCCCTATCTTTTCCTCGGGCCGGCAATCTTTTCAAGCAATGCTTATAATGGCGGCCTTCTGCATAATCGTTACAATTGTTATTGTAATCACTGCTGCATATACATGCATACTGTATATATATTTCTTTCATATTGTTGTTTATACAAGTCAAACGACTCTGTGTTAAATCTACTTTGTATATTTCCTACATGTTCATGATTATGTATAACTTATGTATATCGTTGTTTACGCAAGTCAAACGACTTTGTGTTGAATTTACTTTGTATATTTCCTACATGTTCATGATTATGTAACTTATGTATGTTGATTTGCAGAAAATAAAGTAACTATCAAACAAACAAACAAACAAACAAATCAAAGAGGATGAGGGAACTTGTGAAAATGATATTGGAATTCAAGTGACAGATATATCAAACATGCTTTTTGATGAAATATTCTGAAATTTGTCAATCCCCCGAAGTTTTCGAAGTGTATGGTTGGAGACCTAACGGGGAAGGGTGTGGGAGGGGTATAGCCCCTCCAACGCGACGGAGATTTTGCATTTTCAGAATTGAAATTCAACAATCCGTTGCAGAATTAATGAAAATTTGGACAGTTTTCTGTTAAAAAAGGATGAAAATTTTCCCCATTTCGAGAATAGGGTGACGTTTGCCCCCTACTCCTCCGGGATTGATGCCCTGCGTACGACAAAGCTGTTGCATTTTTAGAATTCAAATGAAAATAGTTCATAAAGACAGTCGGAATTTAGGAAGCTCTCAATCCCCCGAGACTTTCAGTGCACTAATGATAACAGAAGGGAAACCAAGCGGGCAAAGGTTTAATTGAAAGGAGATGATTATCCCCTTCTACACGACGGAACTTTTGCATTTTTTTTAAGTGAAGTGACAGGTCTGGTGCACACTTGCGATAAAACATTTGTAAATCTATCAATCTAAAGGTGTATTAAGTCCATGAAAAATAGGCGGAACAGAAGAGGGTGTGGAAAGGGGTAGCCCCCTCCCACACGAGAGAGACTTTTCATTTTTAGAATTAAAATTCAGCAACCTGGTGCACATTTTGGGTGAAATATTTGGACAGATTTCTATCAAAAAGCAAAAAAATCTTCTCATCTCGGGAATTATGACTATGTGTGTGTGTGTGGGGGGGAATGATATGCTTACCATTGCAATATTTTTATGGGGGAACTTTTTTCTGTCAAAGAGGAAGAAAATCTCATCTCGGGAATTATTAATTATGGGAGGGGGGCAAAATCATAATATGCTTGCCCCTCCAAAATTTTTATAAAGCTAAGGCTTGCAGTTGGGCTCGCATTTTCAATTTTCATTGGTCAAAAATAAAGTGCTGTACGTAGGCCCTACATACTTGCAGCACACATACACGTACACGCAAACGTGTACATGCTCCGTACCATACGATAATTATGTACTGTACGGTCGATATCATAATAGTGAACACTGCAAAATAGATATGTATAAAATCAGTGCTGCCAGAGCCAGGGGTGTGATTTTTCCCCACGAATTTCTTGTCCCTGCTGTAAAATAGAAATGAAATAATAATAAAAAAATATATAATAAAAAAGAACATTATTTAGTGTCCGGCGTTCAGGTCGCTAGGAGACTGATTTTTTTTTTTTTTTTTTTTTTTGGTCTGAAGGGGGGGGGGTGCGTTCGCACCCAATGCACACCCACGCACACATATACATAAGAATATTAAACTTATTCAATTAAAAAATATTCAAAACATTCATTTTCAGATACAAAGGCATTGACGGCGCTTTATAATGCGAGTTTGTACAGAATCGAATTGCTCTTTTTTGAAGGATAAATGTGTCGTGTAAATTTGATTGATGAGTGTTTGCCCATGAGTGTTTGCCCACACAGCATTACAATAATTCAAGTGAGATAAAATTAAACTGCTATATAGCAAAATCAAAACCTTCGCAGGTAAAGCCTATTAATTACTCCAATATCTTTCGAAATTCTTGCAGTCATCATCGCTATATGTTTTTTCCAGTTTAAATTGCAATCAATACAAACCCCTAAAAATTGTGTACATTCTACTCGAGATAATTGACATCATTCATTTTTACATCACAAAGTTCCAAATCGGGAATCATTTTCTTACCTTTAAAAAAGTACATATGATTTGATTTTTCAGTATTTAGAATTAATCTGTTATCATAAAACCATTTTTACAATTTGAATAACTCATTATTCAAATTATTTATCAACACATTCAAATTAGAATGAGAAATCAATAGAGTAGAATCATCAGCATAAAAAAAAATAAATTTAACCACACGTGAAATATTACACATATCATTAATAAATATCAAAAATAACAATGGCCCTAATATGGAACCTTGGGGGACGCCAAGTAAAACATCACATGTATCCAATAAAGATGCTTTGAATAATGTAACTTGTGTCCGATTGTTTAAATAACTTCTAAACCACTTTAATGGATGACCTCTAATACCATAACAATCAAGCTTTTGAATCAATATTTCATGTTTTATTAGATCAAAAGCTTTAGACAAATCAAGAAAAACACCAATAACATGCAAATTATTATTTAACGCAGTAAGAATCCTATCTTGCAGATCTACAAGGGCTATTTCAGTTGAAAACGTAGTGCGAAATCCATATTGCGAATTACAAAAGATATTGTATGACAAAAAAATACATAGAAACGGTTATATACAATCTTTTCAATGATTTTTGTAGAACATGGTAATATTGATATAGGTCGATAACTTCTTATAAAATGCTTATCTTCTTCTTTAAATACTGGAATAACTTTCAATTTCACTGGAACAATTCCTGTTATTAATGACAAATTAGATATATGAGTTAAAGGCTTCAACAACAAATATATGACTTGCCTAATCAAATTATCGATAAATTATCAATTCCGGTACTTGCATTAAAACAATTCCCAAATTCTCTTTCATTTATTATTTGCCGACCATTATGTAATACATATGAAGGATATCTTGACCTTTTCTTCTCTAACAATCCATTTATCACGGACCATGTTTTTTTTTAGTTATTTGAGTATTTCTGAAATCTATCATAATAATATTTTTCTAAGCATTTCTCAACAAAGTAGTCACCTTGTTTCTCACTTCTCTATACTTCCTATTTACATTCTCATTATTATCTTTAAAACTTTTCTTTAATAATCTGTGTTTTTTATTAATAACGGACAATAATTCAAATGAAATCCACGGTTTCATAATTCTACTACTATGCTTCTTTTTCTTAAAAAAGAAAGATGGCGACATGCATCTTTAATAGTGCTTTCAAAAGTATACAAAAATTAATCATAAGCAATATCTGGATCTTCCTTATCCAACACTTCACTCCAATCTATTGTACCTAATTTTTTTTTTGTAATACATTCCAAAAACTTTGGATTATAACACAAATTTTGAGAATCATGAAATAATGTGGTTTCATAACAATATTTGATGTCAATTGAACTAATTGAAAAAATAGGAAAATGATCCGTGATATCTGAACAATATGTACCGGGAATAATACGGGAATTATAATCATTTGTAAATATATTATCAATTAATGCCGATGCCGATTGTCGAGTAACTCGTGTTGGTTTATCTATCAATGGAATCAAAGAATTTATATTCATCCTACCAAAAAAAAAAATCCTATATATACTTTTGTGAATTATTCAATAAATTTATATTAAAATCACCCATTACATGTATTATCTTATTTTCAGTGTTAGGTTTGTCCATAATCTCTTGAAATAATGAAATATATGTTTTCATAATAATAACAATAATATGAATGTATCAACTCGGTTTTCTGTATGAAATATCAATAACAATATTCTTCTTACAAGGAAAATCGAGTTCAATAAATTAAATTTCACATAACTTCCTTACCACCATCAAATCATTTCGAACACTATAACTCAAGTTATTCTTAACAAATAATCCCACACCACCACCTCTGCCATTCAATCTTATCTAATTTTGGTCCCATAACGGAGAAAGTACGCTCACCCCATCCATGTTTTATTCTGGGTGTTTGGAGTAACAACACATCTGATGATGAACATACACTTCGTGTCGGATTGTATTTTCGAACAGAGTCACGTAGGTACAGGGGGAAAAAGAATAAACTCGATGATGTAGTAATAACAGAATCTTGAAAATAATCCTTTTGCTACAGGTAACCAGTGTAAGGAACGGAGAATTGGTGATGTGGAATCAAACTCATTAGTAAAAGTTAACAACCGGGCAGCAGAATTTCGCAACCGTTGAAGTTTTGTGACATCTTTTTTTCTTTTTTTTTTTGTGAAGATTACACAACGAATTCGAAAAGTCCAACCGAGAAGAAATCAAAGCATGTATAAGTATCTCAGCTGCAGATTTAGACAAATATTTCCTTATGAAATTTAAATTACGCAACTTATATCTAACATTCCGCTGAATTTGAGTTATATGACTTCGAAATGACATTTCCTGATCAAATATAACACCTAAATTACGGGCTGTTTTTGACGAAGTTATACAAGTGCTACCGATGTTGACATGACATGATTGGTAATCGGCTTTACTTGTGATATGCTTTGAACCCAATGACAAAAACTCAGATTTATCATTATTCAATGCAAGGCCATTGGATGTAAGCCAGATTTTCATGTCTTGCAAACATGCTTCAAGTTTTGCAACGGCGGATGACAATGAAGACACAGTAGGTTAAAAAGACAAATAAAGTTGTACTGAGTATATCATCTACATAACAATGATAACCAAAACAATGCTTGCGAAATACTTTACTGATTGGTTGCATATACAGAGAAAAAAGCAGCGGGCCTCCAACAGAACCCTGAAGTACACCAAACTTTGTAATAGTTTTACACGAGGTAGAATAACCAATTCTGACATAATGAGATCGTTCATATATACGTAGAACATAAACCAATCAAGGACGGTTCCTTTGATGCCCAAATATCTCAACCTTTGAATCAGAATTCTCTGAACCCATTATCTGTCAAGTTGTAAGGCTTGTAAGATTGAAATGAATCAAACAATTCATTGTCTTGCAAATAATTATGTCGTTAGTTGTGAGAAAACAACCTTCTTAATATATTTATATATATGATTATATTCATCTGCTGGAAATAAATGTCATTGAACTTGAAGTTGAATAAAAACTGCTAAACAGACGCGACTACTTTCATGGAATCATGGGGGTATCTTTTTCCCACACGAGAGAACTTAGCACTTGTAGGGCTGGAATTAAACGATTTGGTGCACACTTCTGGTTGAATATGTTGGAAAATTTACAAATTGTTTGAAGTGTACTAGGGCCTAAGTCTACTCCATGGAGGTGGGCCGTTCAGGGGAGGATGTGGGAAGGGTATCCACGCAACGTTTGCTCACAATTGTTTTAGAAGTCTACTAGAATTTTAGTTTTTACCTCTATTGTTACTGCAAATCTCATAATTATTGCTCAAATAAATAGGTCATTATTCTTTGGCATTGAGTTAGAAAACTGCGATATCACCGTGAGTCTACTTCAAGCGACCATCACGTGTGCCTGAATCTACTTATATACAGTCACATATGAAACACAAAGTATTCCCTTACGAAGGAGCTATACAAGCTAATGACCAATAGGTTATCGTACAACACATTATTCATTACACTGTTTGATTATGTTGTCCTAGTGGGTGCCAGCCTGCCTTGATTCCACACATGAAAGATCAATTTGTTAATCAATAAACGCCGTGTAATTTCGACCAAGACCAGTCTGCAACAAAACGTTTCGCCTAATGAGCACAGCTAACGATGCCTCGGATGGACTGCATAGTAAACCTTAACGGCAGTTTAGTATTAGCAGTTCAGTTTAGCAGATGGGTGAGCCATCGCAAAATTTCGGGAAGTACTCTGATTCTAAAGAATTGGAAAAGGTTCTCATCAACGTCTGTTAAATGGATCGTGATCATGTATACGAGGAGATAGATTTGCTCGTTTGTTTGTTTTTTTTTTTTTCATGTGCCAAACCAATAAAACGTAGTGGAGAAACCCATGGATCAAACCTGGCCCCTGCCCTCTGGCGGAAATAGGTTTATTTGCTCCAGTGAATTCAGCAACGTACAAGGGCATTTACTCTCTCGAATGGAATGCATCCTGGTATATGTGAGTAGTGTGTGTCATTTTTAGGCAGTTGTTCAGCTTGCCTTTTTTTTTCTTTGTGGACACTTCTGAAGAAGTTAAAAGAAACATACAGAATTGTGACGGTGTTCATGGTCTTCTAATCATTCATACAACTGTAGTATCTTTAGAGTGAATAATAAAATGACTTCCAACATTACCAACTCTGGAGGAAACCAAATCGCCTCAATCATTGGCGACGGTCAAGAACTAAGGTACGTAGCACCATGTGTTGCGGGCATAATTGTGATCATTGGAATCGTCGGAAACGTTTTTATTATGATTGGTCTCCGGTCAAAAACAGAGAAAAGGCCATTGTGTTTCTTATATGGCATCACACAAGACGTTGCGGCTTGCGATCATGGACTCCTCTTCCTTGTCTGTCCGATTTTCGCAGTCGAGTTTGCACAGGAAAGCTGGATCTTTGGTAGCGTTGTGTGTTCCATGATAAGACCTCTCGACTTCGCCACTCAGATCATCTCGTTCTACAGTTTGTATTTTGTGAGCATCGATGCGGCGTTTGCTGTGGCAAACCCCCACACCCATCTGCAAAAGCAGAAAGGTTGGGTCGTATGGGGATCCAACATCGTGTTATTGGCACTAGCGATTATACTGGCAACCCCCTGTGGATTTTGCTAGTCTCAAGCCTTCTCCTAAGGTGGTAGCTTGGCCATTCAAATTCCCACTTTCCTACGAAATCTACAGCGCAATATTTGTGCTTGGTGTGCCTCTGGTGACTACGGCCTCTTGTATCATTGCTATCTTGGCCAATCTGAGCGGAAAGCTCTGGCGTCCGACGCAAGCTGACAGTGTTAAGAAAGCCAAGGAAATAGTACATCTCACGTCAGCTTTGGGAGTGACAGGTTTCGTTCTCTGTGCACCTTCGTACATCCTTCCACTCGTTCTTAATTCGACCGAAATGGATCATGTCACGCGGAAGGACGTCAAAGCATTCTTCTTAACCACTTGCTTCGCCTATGCTTACAGCTGCATCAAACCGATGTTATACATCTTTGTCTACAGGGATATTCGCAACATGGTTGCAGACATGATTCCGAGCCCCAGAGCTGATAACATTTCGGCTATTATAAACGGTATGAAATACAAGAAAAGTCCCCGCTTTAGTCCGAAAAAGTCTATGACATCTTGTCAGAGACATTACATTGACCACCGAAGTCCGGACTCACCAGTCTCCAGTCACTCATTTCCGGGTTGCCGCTCTCTTACAGATTCCAGAATATGTCTGAAAAATATGTATGATCTGCAATTCACGGAGAAAGGATGGCGGAGGAAAACTCTGTAGGTTGATTCAAACGGTTATTCTATTCGAGTGCAATCAAGCAATGTTTAAAGGAGTACAATTTGATGGCACATGATTTTTTTTCTGAGTAGGTGATACACGTAGACACAAGGCGTATAAAACGCAATAATATCTACTTTTCCAGTTATGGCAGGTAAAATTCATTTTGTGAAAGATCCCCCCCGTTATTATGACTGCTCTGTTGTTTCACTTAGGTGAAAATGAAATGTAAAGAAAGCTTTCTTAATTTGTTAAAGAAGATCTCCAATATAAATATCCTAATTATCTTCTGAGGTTGTAACTACTTACTGCCGTGTGCCACTTCAATGACATCTATTTTCCACTCTATTTTTTCAAGAAAAACAACACAAAAACGCGTTGCCTAAAGCCCACACCCACACACTCATAACTATACGACTGACAGACTCTGGATCTGAAATAAACAAGCGTGTTTATTCTGAGGCTCTTGTGATTTTTTTTTTTTCGGATCCAAAGTCTTGTCAGTCGTATAGTCGTGAGTTGTATATAGTATGCGGCGGACTTAAGAAGGGGCAAAAACAAACGTGTGAATTAAACTCATAGCTCTAACGCGCCGTACGCGTACCGAATGCCAGCCTGTCTGGCAGGCCCAAAGAGATCGTATCAATATCTGTGGGCTGGCCTGATAAAATCTCACGCAATGATGACGATGACAACGACAATGCCAATGGCAATGTTTGTTTGTTTTTATTTCATATGTCACCTCCAGTATGGGTATTGAAGAACACATCAATTTGTTGCACAACAAACACGTGGACTAGGCCTACTTACTCAATATGTGTATATATATATACGTATATATACATATATATATATGTATATATATATATATACATGTATATACATATATATATATATATATATATATATATATATATATTGTAACGAAATTCGGTGGAACCGATTCGATTTAACTGTTCGATTATTATTTGTTATGATCGATAGTGTCTATAGCATAGAAATGGGCACACTATCGAAACGTTGGATAAATGTTTCAAGGTGGTAGTGCATCATTATGAGTTTTAACATTTATCATTAAATATGTGGTTACTTGTTTGTCATGGGCAAGTTTGGATTATTTTAATACCAACTCCGGTTTAGACCGATGATACATGCCGAATTATAGTAACCATGTACAAGAGATACTGTTAAAATGTATGATCGTTGTACGAATTCAGTAACCACGCCAACATTGTAAATAATTTGAACGACTACT
The DNA here is from genome assembly GCF_964275005.1 of Diadema setosum. Classification (NCBI taxonomy): domain Eukaryota; kingdom Metazoa; phylum Echinodermata; class Echinoidea; order Diadematoida; family Diadematidae; genus Diadema; species Diadema setosum. The sequence goes on from NC_092691.1 coordinate 14,560,515, forward strand.
GCGAGTATTTTCCGCCCTAGCCCACGGCCGTGCGGGATTGCCTCCTCATTCCGCGATAGGAGGAGAGGCATATATAAAGTGGCCGTTGTGTGACATAGTCCGCAACAAGCAGCCCGTGTATGATACATTTCCAATGTGTTGTTTATGTTCATTTCTGTGTGTATTAAAGTGTACATGTGTTCCTGAACTGATGACTCCACTGTGTCTTCTTGAGAGTTCTATCACCAAGCAGCGGTGTGCAGAATGGTGGTACATGTTCCTGAGCTGGAGCACCATTCCTGAGAAGACCAACTAGCAAGCCGTTGGATTTCGGGTATATTGGTAATGTGACTTGTCGCATAGTCCGTGCCCAATCCAAGTTCCAGTCGTCGTCGTTGGATTTCGGGTATAATGGTAATGTGACTTGTCGCATAGTCCGTGCCCAATCCAAGTTCCAGTCGTCGCCTGAGGAAGTTGGTAACGGTGCGATACAGCACTTTACCCCGTGCCATCAACGAGACCTGTGCCACCATATGGTTGTGAAAGGTGTTCCACGTTAGCGTGATGGAGTTGGTAACAAAACTTGGTAGCAGAACTTGGTAGCAAGAGTTGGTAGCAAAAGTTGGTAACAAAACTTGGTAGCAGAACTTGGTAGCGAGAGTTGGTAGCAAAAGTTGGTAACAAAATAAGTATACCCATTTAACATCCTCTACAAGTGACGCTTGGGAGTGACATACTCTAAGTGATGCTGAACTTGGTATGTGTGCCGCTTGTGTTGGTGAGCTGCTTCTGACACAACATAATACATGGTAGCGTACAGACTTGTAGTTTTAGTAATTTAAAGGGATCGTTGTAAACTGCAACAAAACGAACCCCGCCTACTCGGCCATCCTGACACGGCTCGAGGAGACATTTGTACAAACAGTCGAATACACTCTCTTACTTCACGACGAGAAGGCGAGTTCGTCACACATGGTGTCAGGAGTGGGATCCCTATTTGTAACTTTTGTATGAATTAATGTAGTTAACTGTGTTTTCACTATGGCACGCGAAACGCCATTGTTGGAGTTGTCACTTTTGCTGGAGAGCAAGATCAGCGAAATCGACGACTTAATTGCTCAGGTGTCAGAGTCGGTGCGCAAACAAACTGGAGTAGCACCACCTTCGGTTTCAAACTCACGCTGCTCACGGATGACATTTGGAGGGCGCCGTAACCAGTCATCACTGTCACGCTCGTCAGTGGTGTCACCTCAGCTGTGTGGAGATGCTAATGTAGAGGTAGAATTGTCAGCTCCGCCATCGGCAAAGCTACTACCTCAGCAGCATCAAACTCCAATGCAGCAGTCGCATTCATCTCGTACAAGTGACCAGCCTGTTACATTTGGAGGACAACCAGATGTAATGCCACACCAGTTTGTCCCGAACCAGCGACGTCGACCAGAGCTCTGGGACCAGAGACGTCATTATGATGTTCAGACCAACAGAAGCAACCAGCCGGCTGTCATACCAGATAGATATGATGGCAAAGGACCCGTGCTGGGCTATCTTTGCCATTTCGAAGCTTGCGCTGGAGTTAACCGCTGGACGGAAGTGGAGGCTCTCCAGTACCTGGCTACCAGCTTGAAAGGAGCTGCTGTCAAAGTACTAGCACAGCAGACGGGACGCCAGTTGACGTACCAAGAACTGGTGAACCGCCTGAAGCACCGCTTTGGACCTGTGTCGCATTCAGAAGTATTCCTGGCAGAACTGCGTACCAGACGACGCAGACCGAAGGAAAGTTTGCAGGAGCTAGGACAGAGTATACGCGAGCTTACATCCATGGCATATCCTGAATTCGAGGAAGCGGGCCAAGATAAATTGGCTCGAGGTCATTTTCTCGATGCTATAGTTGACCGGGATATCAGAATCGGCCTCTTCCGGGCTCAGCCTCGTACGCTCGACGAGGCCATCCAAGCTGCTCTCAACACAGAAGCCTTCCTGCGAATGGAGAGCGACCGTCGGCAGTATAACCGTGTCTTGTTGTCACAGGAGGAAGAACAAGACGTGGCTATGAAGGATGAAGACACTGCTGACAAATCCATGGGGGTGTCTGAAAATAACACCACTCTCACGATCGAAGCAGTGAACGATCTAATAAAGAAGAGGGAGAATGAGCAGCCAGCGCCAGTGCCGAGAAACGACTTGGCACTCCCTAAAAGCGAACAGAAGGAGGACAGTCAGCCTTCTGACAACAAGGAGGACACATCCAAGGAGGGTACGAATCCTCCAGATGACGGGTGCACACCAGCCAGAGAGGCATCCGAAGCAGAGACATCTCACCCGCCACTACCTAGTTCCGCAGCTTCACTTCTGTCATCCACGTTCCAGAAAGGACTGTACGTGAATCTGAACGTGAATGGGCAGGAGGTGATGTTTCTGGTAGACAGTGGTGCATCGCAGTCATATGTCTCAGAAGGAATGTACCTGCGAATGAGACCTGAGCGAAAGCCACCACTTGAACCAGTGACAAGCATCGTTCGTCAAGCAGATGGATCTCGGTTGAAAACAAAAGGACATGCAACCATGGAACTTCAGCTTGGCTCCTGCTTGTGCCATGTTGACTTGGTAGTAGCTGACATAAGAGCTGAGGGCATCCTTGGTCTGGATCTCTTCATTGGTCTGGAAACCACGCTAGATTTCGAGAACATGCAGCTGCATACTCCATAGGTATCTCTCCCATGTATAAACAATGAGAAACAGATATGTGCAGCAACGACAGCACCAACGTTGGTAGAAAGAACAGAGGTAGCCAATCTTACCGGCCTTGCTGAGGACGACACGGAGACCACGCCTCTCGACGAAGGCATAACTCAGAATTGTGTGCCGCCACATCTGGATGACTTCTGTCAATGCAGTTTGACAGAAACTCCCCCAGACAGCAATTCATCGGCATGCCAGCTTCTCAGAGACGACTCGGAGGTGTTCTCTACAGGCCGAGCAGGGCTAGGAAGAAAGGCAACACTTGAAAAACGTGTCAGCGGATGAGGATGAGGCTGTCGCAAGAGGATGAGAATGGAAAGATCCATCCGATTGCATATGCCAGTAGAGGATTGCGGGGAGCCGAAAGAAGATACTCTGAATTGTCTAGTTTCAGGTTGGAACTTATGGGCTTGAAATGGGCACTTACGGAAAAGTTTGGTCCTTATGTGCAAGGGAGGCACACACTGGTGTGGACTGATCATAATCCACTCGCTCATTTGAAGACTGCCCGTCTGAGTGCAACAGAGATGAGATGGATTGCTCAGCTTGCTTCATATGATTTTGAAGTGAAGTATCGACCGGGTAGGACGAACCAATGTGCCGATGCCTTGAGTCGGTGTCCAGGCAATGCAAGTTCTGAAGATTTGAGAGATGTCTTTGAAGGAGTGACATCATGTTTGACCATGCGGGTTGTAGCTGAGGTCCCTATCCAGACAGCGGACAACAATGTTATACCCAGTATCCTACCATCGTATACTCATGAGGATTTGAAAACGCTACAGGACAAAGATGTAGTCCTACATGAAGTACGGAAGTTGTGGGAGCAGAAATGGGAGCCTGGTCAGGAGTATGACAGAAGCATAGCAGGACTAAATGGATGGATTAGAGAGTGGCCCAAATTCACAGAACATCGTGGTGTATTGTACCGTGTAGTTCCTGATCAAATCATGGGGAGTTTCAAACAACTTCTTGTACCCGAGTCCTTGAGGTCACTTCTCATCGAAATGGTTCATGATAAATGGGCACATCAAGGAGTGAACAGAACGTATGAGTTACTTAGGAGGAGGTGTTATTGGCCGGGGATGTATCATCAGATAAAGAGGCACATACAGCGATGTCTGAGATGCTCCTTAACTAAGACTCCAACACCTACTGTTCGACCACCAATGAGACATCTACTGGCGTTCAGACCTCAAGAGATAGTGGCCATTGATTTCCTAAAACTGGATCGTGGGTCTGGCGGGTTTGAAGATATACTGGTCATCACAGATATCTTCAGTAAGTTTTCCCAGGCTATCCCGTGCCGTGACCAGACGGCAGTAACTGTGGCAAAAGCATTGAGAGACAACTGGTTTGTGCACTACGGGGTCCCTGCCAGACTGCATTCCGATCGAGGAGGATCGTTTGAGGGAGCGGTGATTAGGGAGTTGTGTCGGATGTATGGAATGGCAAAATCACGCACGACAGCCTACCATCCTTGTGGGAATGGCCAATGTGAAAGATTCAACCAGACATTGTGTGGCCTCATAAAGTCATTGGATCCACGAGAAAGACGGAAGTGGCCGGAATTGATCTCACATTTGATATATATGTACAATACCACGCCCCACAGAGTCACTGGAGAGACACCACACTTCCTCATGTTTGGTAGACAACCTGAACTACCACTAGATCACTTATTGGATCGATTAGATGGAGAGTGGGAAGCAAATCATGTTGCAGAACAAGAGAAACTAATCAAGCGAGCTCAGCAAGTAGTTTCTGGCAGACTGAGGGAGGCAGCTAGGAAAGAGAAACAGAAGCACGACGAACGTACTACAGATCCATCTTTAGAGATAGGAAGCAGAGTCCTACTCAAAAGGAATGCTTTTGATGGTAGACACAAACTTCAGGACAAATTCTTTGAAGCAACTCACATAATTGTGAATAAGAATGAGCATGAGGATCTTTATGAAGTTAGACCAGCGATGGGTGGAGCGTCACGATGGATTAATCGAAGACAAGTTATTCCTGACCCTCGACAGGAAGAACCACATGTTTTGGAAGAAGTCTTACCCAGTGACTGCTCTACCGATGAAGAAATGCAATCAGGACGCCTGGGAGATGTTGGCAATATTGATGATGATGATGACGATGATAACGACGATGAGGCGGAAGAGTTTGATTTTCGTCATTTTCGATATTGTTATAATCCACCTGAGACCCTTCATCTGACTGAGGAAATTGTAGAAGGGGATCAACGTAATGATGGACCTAGACGCTCAGCTCGTAGCAACAAAGGAATTCATCGTAATCCATCCAGATTACCAGTGTCTGCAATCACTGGATTACCGGTGTGAAAGTTCAGGGTTAAAATATGTGATCAAATTTGATATGACAGTCAATTATTGAGATTTTACTGAATTGAAAGAAAGGAGAGAGAGAAGTATGCTCTTTCACTTGTTGAAATTTCATATGGAATTCTGAGTAATTTATTTGGAAATTTATGGACTTACTTGTAATTCTGAGATTACATATGAAATTTTGAAATATTCGAGACGAATATTTTCTTTCCAGGGGGACATGACGGGAAATGGAAATTGAGAAAGTGATGAAAATACTTTATTGAAGACTACTAGTTTTATTGTGAGTTTATTACAGCTCATTAGACAGTTGTTGTGAAACAGGAGTTGTTTACAAAGAGCTTTTTGTCGAACGTGCTTGGTAATCACAGTCAGGAATTCGGAATGCTTTAGGTATTCAAGATGACCATGCACCGATGTATCAGAAATTAGTGTCTGGAATTAATGTACTCCCTATTTGTGATGTGTAATTTGGTATATGTAGTTGGAAAATGGAAGGTTAGATTGGTGTGTTTAGAAATAGGAGTGAGAAGGATAATTTTCATAATTTTGTGAAATTTTGCTGTAAACAGAAATGGACAGTAGGCGGATGAATATTAGTCATTTTCCAGGGGTTGAGTTGCACATGAATGCGCCCTTTGTGCTGTTCGTATGTACCGCGGGAAATTTGGACACTTGCACTGCACTCTGCACGACACACACCTCACTTCGCACTCTCGCACCGTAGCTAGGACAAGCAACCTGCCGCAATGGGTTGAGTCTGGCTGTTTGCTGCCTGTTATGATGTCTTTTGGTTTGGCAGAGTTTCTTTTGGACAAGACAAACTGTAAGTCCTTTATATTGTGTTATAGCTATCAAGAGAAAGAGATTTGTGACAGTATAAAAATACGTTATTAGTTAATTGTATACACGTGTACATTGTTATAAAACTGACAGATGTCGGGTGAAATTTGTTTGAGTTAAACTAATGACAGTATAAATAGGGCCGTTGGAATGTAAATGGGAGAAATTTGAGTTGATGTGATTTTTGTTCTTTTCACGGAAATAATATGAACTGAGAAATCATTTGTGGTATATAATGTATTTCAAAGTGTGAATTTAGGTGGAGGGTGTTTTAATTTGAGTCAATTCAAAATGGCGGCGCCCATGATTTAGATTGTTCAAAATGGCGGCGTCCATGGTTTAGATTATTCAAGATGGCGGCGCCCATGACTTAATGATGTTACATGGCGCCAGTTTATAAATTAATCAATGGTTGTGATAGTAATTTCATGCTTTAATGTATAGAATGATCATAATTTCGATGAGTATTGTATTCAAAGCATGGTCAAGTAAATCTATAATTGATTTATTTTTTAGTTGAATGATTGTAATGTTGATCGAGAAATTTGTGTAAAGTTTGATAGAAGAGAATTGAATCTTTGTGTTCCTAAATGAACATTATGACAGTACAGTGGTATACTGAAGAATCAATTTACTGTATTTATTTTTAGTGTTCATGGGTGAGATGTTCAGCCCTCCGGTACTGGTGTTCTCATGTCTGAGGATGAGGGTTCATACTTTCAAAGAGCGAGTTGCTACCTGACTTAGGGTAGGCATGAATGATTTATGAGCAATTGTTCACCATTTTTGTGTATAATGTACAACTGTGTATGATACAACAATGAATGTTTTTTTTGGTGATTTATCTATTGCTAAAAAGGGGGAAAGCTTTCGGTATGCAGAAACTGAAACAGATTTACATGGAAGTAATTATTGGTATGTACATGATTTATGATAGTCGCTATGGGGTAATGATTAAATTGTTTATTCGAGTGCATGTTTAGATGGTACATGCGAGTTTAGATGGTGGTTGATTAGAGTTTCATTGATACAATACTAGTTCATGTATCGGGCGATGAATGAGTCATAGAGTTTTGTGAATATCCTGGGAAGTTTGGATATTCGAGATAATTGTGTGGATAGTGAGTCCACGAGTGTTGAAGACAATTTATTGTGTATTGCATCATAGCTTCTATCTTGATCTGCATGGAAAGTAATTACATTTGTAGATTTAGCACCATATATACATATAGTTTTTACATTTTGGGAAGTGCTCTTGCATTGCAAAAAGGGGGGATCAATTTATTAAGAAATGAAATGTTGAATACAAACTTATGATTGTTTTCCTGTTTCTTGCAGGGTTTTCTTTTTTGTGTGTCGATTTACTGACACCAATAAAGGCAAGTGAACTACAATCCTGCGTCCACTCATTCATTTGAGTCCTGGGGTCTATCACCACATCATCACAGCCCCCTAAAGTACCACCTATCCACGACAAACTGGTGCGACAGCACCAGTGGTTACGGGAAAGCTACCTAGTGAGCATCGCCGGTGTGACGACTCTTCCTCACCTGCACGCTATTCTCGGTCACCGGGAAGACCACCTGATTATCTACCCCGATCAAGGAGCCACTCTCCGTTGGGGCACGCCCGTCCTCTCGTCATACATCGGATTCATTCTGGCACACCATGCCAGGGTGAAATGTGACATTTCTCGTGTCGACCTGTCTGCTGCAAGGGAGCAGCCAGGTCAGGAAATCAAATGAAGAGTGTGCCGCTTGTGTTGGTGAGCTGCTTCTGACAATACATAATACATGGTAGCGTACAGACTTGTAGTTTTAGTAATTTAAAGGGATCGTTGTAAACTGCAACAAAACGAACCCCGCCTACTCGGCCATCCTGACACGGCTCGCGGAGACATTTGTACAAACAGTCGAATACACTCTCTTACTTCACGACGAGAAGGCGAGTTCGTCACAATATATATATATAAATGTATATATATATATATGTATATATATATATATATATATATATATATAACACAGTGCTTATATAGCGCATATCACTACCGTGGTGTCTCTATGCGCTTATAGAAACTTCATATATATGAAGAAACATTTATCGGGTGAAATACTTAAGATGTTATAGTATAGTACAGTATGATTTTACCTCACCTCGATTAGTAGTTATTACATAACGAGGTTGCAGAAGCTCCAGAACGGATTTGCTCGATTAATAATTAAAGCAGATTTTTTGGCCCCACACAAGACAATGCTTCAGAGATAAAACTGGAAGTCAGTGACCCAGAGAATCAGCATCAATATTATGTTCTTGTACGTATATAAAGTTGTCAATGGACTGACCCCAATGTATTTGCAATGTTTAATGACAAAACTTTTTTTTTCTTCCAAACCAGACAGGCAATTAGCTGTCCTCTCAATATTAATCTTCTACACTCTAAAAACACAAATGTTGAATTAGCATTTAAATGGGCCGAGGAGTGACAACATTTTGAAAGTGTTGCTTTTCCTGCTAGATTCAACATTTAAAATGTTATTTTAAAAGTTGGATGCAACACTTCAAAAAATGCTGTCACTCCTTGGCCCTTTTAAATGTTGATTCAACATTTGCGTTTTTAGAGTGTAGGAACTGAATCCTACAAGAAATCTTTTCATTATCATGGATCTAAAGTTTGGAACAATATTTACTGATTTCATTCGAAACGCCATCTCTGTTATCTCATTCAAACGGCATTGCAAAATGTTTAATTTATTTGATAGACTTTAGACATCACTTGTAATCATGTGTGTATTTGTTTCTGTGTAGGTATGTGTGCTTAGTTGCTTGTGTGTGTGTGTGTGTGTGTGTGCGGGTTTGGGTGGGTGCTGGTGTACTAGTGTAGAGGTGAAAGTATGTATGTGTATGTGTGTGTGTGTGTGTGCGTGTGTGAAGTTTTTTTTTTCTTTACTATTATTTTTTATCTCTCCCGGACTTGATTGTATTTTTTTTTTGTTTCATTGGCTTGTGTACAACCCTTTCTCGTGTACGCTCTATATGGACTTATATAACCTTGTGTTTATGTTTCCTCTTTGTTACCGTGTTTGTAAGTTTGCCTGTCTTTACTCAAGTTGTATTTTGTATGTGATGCAGGACCCCTTGGCAAGTTCAGAGTGAGCTTAAAGGGCTACCCTGCTAAAAGAAAACGGAATAGATAAATAAACATATAGAATAAGGTATTCGTTAGTAGACATATCAATTATATATATATATATATATATATATATATATATATATATATATATACATTACACTGATGTTACTTTGTGTGTGTGTGTTTTTAAGGACATATCATCACCAGTTTTGCTGGATGAGCTAACACCATCAGGTCAGGGTGGGGCATCGGTCATATTCAATGATAGTTTTAGTTGCATTTGTATTTGAATTCAGTGCTTTTATGTGTAATGATGTATTACTTGATAGTGTCTGTAGCTGCTTAACATTGATATAGTTGATTCAGGGTGCATGCACTGGTCGAGGAGGAAGGCATCGAGTCTCGTTGAGCAAGTTTGTCTTTTCCTCCCCTGGCAACCAGCGGCATGCACCTTGAATCACCGCAATCTTTATATCATGTAATATATTACATGATATAACGATTTTCTGTTTGTATTCTAAATCTGCTTGTATTTTACCTTAAATTGACGAATGAATAATAATGATAACATGTATATATATATATATATATTGTATATAATGTCCAAACATATTTCCATTTCACATATTGGATCCACGAAGAAATGAAGAAACAAATTGGTAATGCATTTTTGGCCAAAAATGCATTACCAGTTTGTTTCTTCATATATATATGTGTATATATATATATATATTTATATATATATATATATGATTGTAATAATAATAATTATTATCTGTATGTAAGAAGAAGGAGTCTCGAATAGGCTGTAGTCCAAGAAGAAGATTTTTTTTTTTTTTTACAAAATTTTCAACCCGATCCAGGCCTTCGTCAGTGTAGTGTATACTAGTGTACATATATGCAGGGAGGTGGGAAACCTCCCTGATATATGCATATATAATTGAGTAAGTAGTCCACGTGTTGTGAAATAATATCCAAAATATAACAGAACTCAAGCAAATGCAGTCAAAACAGACTGTATTTATTGACAGCATGAGCTTGAGTTCTGCACCCTGTTTTATGAAGAGTTAAAATTGATTATATAGTTGATTAGCCTGCGTGGTGAGGAGATTTATAATCGACTATATCTTTTGATAAAACGGGGCCCTGTTCTATTTTGATATATTATATATGATTATATTATATATGTATATATATATATATATATATATATATATATATATATATATATATTCATATTGTTTACAAAATACAAAAAAAAATGGTGCGGGATTGAAGAGAGATAGGAAAAAAAAAAGCATGACTGTCACGTGGGTTTACTCAAATCAGGATAGCTTCACACATGCCGTGTACAGTTACCTCTCAAGGTTTATTTCCAATAAAATTCGGTTCACATACAAAAGATTATTTGACCAGTCAATCCATTTCTATAACAAACTCGTCCAGTCAAATCTCTAAATCCCAAAAATTGACCCACTGTAAGAGTCAATATCAAAATCTCACTGTTACTGTTTAAGACGGCATCAACCCCTTAGAAAATAAACGTATCAGTTGACACTGTCTTGACTTCAAACCATTCCATTCAAAGGTCACTGACCCTGACCTAACCTCACTTAAGAAATTCAAACTTAATTCACAAATTGACTTCCCTTTACTTAAATTCCGTCTCATGTATACAGGTCATATGCGCTGCTGTTTCTGTTAAACAAATAAGGTTGGCTTTGCCTTTGGCCCACAGCAAGTCCTGAGCTGACTTGACTCTGTGCGACCTCTCTGATTCTGAGTCAATCAAAATTCACCAAAATGTCCAGGTCCTAATCTTACCTGACATCTAAAACTCTATCTCTTCACGTCCGCTATCTATATCGTGCCCACCAAACAGGGCTACCACACTCACTTGACAGTCCTGAATTGACTTGTCCTGAAAATTTGCTAATTCTGGCTCAGAATCACTGTCACATCTTACTTCATACTCTCAGTTAGGTCTTAAACCCAATCATCACACTTCAAGCCACATTCTCCATTGATTTACCTGAAACAGACTTGACCTGAATGCATCATACATTTTATAGTTCAACTCAATAATGACCAATGTCACATCTGGAAATTTTGATACGGTACCGGTATTTCATACTTATGAACCACTTGAAAATTTCACAACAACCTGGGTCTCAATAGGTACAATCAAATATCTCTCGGTGTATTTCAGTGTATCTCATCTCACTACTAGTCTTTAAAAGTTTGTCAGACTTTTGCAACTCCTTCTGCTCTCAATTTCAATACTGTGAAGCAAAATGTTGTAAATTATATCAACATGCAAGAACAAATAATATAGGCAATTATCATTTCTTTCAGAGCTTTACTATTACATCACAAAATTTGGCTAAATTAATCAACTCACTACGACTTCCGGAATTGAGTAATATTATTGGGACATCTTTAGAGTGTTCTTCCTTATTCTATAAAAGGGCATAATTTATTTCTGGTACTAATCATTGCATGACACTCAAATAGATATTGAAATTCATCACCAAGTCTATTGGAATCACACAAATCATAAATTCGATCACAATGTTCAATTCCTACATAATCTACCTGTCACATTTTTTATTGGCAATCTATGGTTGACACAACGAAATTTTAAGTGTTCGTCTGAACACGCTATATAAGAACTTCAGACAAGTATGACTCTGAAGATCCTGTAATAATTGGTACAACATTACTGTTTCTTATCTTAGACTGCTAATTCTGTAGAAATGTGTCACGTCGTTTAAGTTTTATCGAAGACAAAAAAAAAATTTACGTTGTCAAAGCCATTCCTAACAAAAGACATCCCTACTTCAATCTGCTTACAAGCCTGGGGTGTTTCATAAAGCTGTTCGTAAAGTTACGAACGACTTACGAGCGACTGGTGATCACTTCTTGTGCTGAATTATGAAAATTCTGATAAGTATGGCACATCAGAACTGATCACCAGTCGCTCGTAAGTTGTTCGTAACTTTACGAACAGCTTTATGAAACAGGGCCCTGGTCATAGTGTAGAAACATTGTCAGTCAATTTTAACAGATAACGTGTTCAGAGAATTAGATAGTGGTATCATCACTGCTCTTATCATGCTTGATATGAGCTCAGATTTTGACACAGTCAATCATTCTATTCTGATTCAAAGGTTCAGATATTTGGGCATCAAAGGAACTGTCCTTGATTGGTTTATGTTCTACGTATGTGAACGATCTCATTATATCAGAATTGGTTATTCTACCTCTTGTAAAACTATTACAAAGTTTGGTGTACCTCAGGGTTCTGTTGGAGGCCCGCTGTTTTTTTTTTTCTCTGTATCATTATGCAAACAATCAGTAAAGTATTTCGCAAGCATTGTTTTGGTTATCATTGTTATGTAGATGATATACTCAGTACAACTTTATTTGTCTTTTTAGCCTACTGTGTCTTCATTGTCATCCGCCATTGCAAAACTTGAAGCGTGTTTGCAAGACATGAAAATCTGGCTTACATCCAATGGCCTTGCACTGAGTAATGATAAATCTGAGTTTTTATCATTGGGTTCAAAGCATATCACAAGTAAAGCCGATTACCAATCATGTCATGTCAACATCGGTAGCACTTGTATTACTTCGTCAAAAACAGCCCGTAATTTAGGTGTTATATTTGATCAGGAAATGTCATTTCGAAGTCATATAACTCAAATTCAGCGGAATGTTAGATATAAGTTGCGTAATTTAAATTTCATAAGGAAATATTTGTCTAAATCTGCAGCTGAGATACTTATTCATGCTTTGATTTCTTCTCGGTTGGACTTTTCGAATTCGTTGTGTAATCTTCACCAAAAAAAAAGAAAAAAAGATGTCACAAAACTTCCACGGTTGCGAAATTCTGCTGCCCGGTTGTTAACTTTAACTAATAAGTTTGTTTCCACATCACCAATTCTCCGTTCCTTACACTGGTTACCTGTAACAAAAGGATTATTTTCAAGATTATGTTATTAGTACATCATCCAGTTCATTCTTTTTCCCCCTGTACCTACGTGGCTCTGTTCGAAAATACAATGCGACACGAAGTCTACGTTCATCATCAGATGTATTTTACTCCAAACACTAAGAGTAAAACATGGATGGGGGTTCGTGCTTTCTTCGTTATGGGACCAAAATTGTGGAATCAGTTACCTATTCAGTGAAGGCAACTGTCATCTACAGAGACATTCATATCCAAACTGAAAACGTATTTGTTCCTCTTACACTGGTGATTGTGATTGCTGCATGTCATTATGTTCGGCACAATATTGTATTCTTTGTTGGTAGGCCCTATACGTTGTATTCTTTATTTGGTATATGTCTGTTTTTTGTTTGCCATTTTCTTCTTTGTTGACATGTTTGAACATGGACAATGTATATGCATGTACATAATTTATATCTTTTCATTTTTGAAGCACCATGAGCACTGAAAGGTGGACCTGTGCGCTTTACAAGTAGCCACTATTATTATTCTTATTATCATTATGATTATTATTATTATCATTATTATAGTTATCATTATCTTTTTTATTATCATTATCATTATTATTGTTGTTATTATTGTTATCATTACTATTACTGTTATTGTTATTATTTTCATCATGCTTAACACACGACTTCAAATAATTATGAATTATCTACTGTAGTAGATACGACGTGTGATGTAACACTTTACGCATGTGCCCAAGCGGCGTATGGGGGGGCCATACGCAGTCCCCCACCCCCAAGCAAGTTGAGTCATGGTTTTATGACGTCGTAGGAACCTTGTCTCTAGGGAGTGATTGTTATGCAAGTAACGCAACATTTGTATCATCAGGTTACCCTGATTTCATATTCATATTTGAAGTAGGCTTGTCTTTCAGCACAATTTTACTGTTGTGAATAGGGTGTCAAACAGTAGCAGATCCAGGAGGGAGGGCACCGGGCGAACCCCCTTATGTTTTGGTTAAAACAAAAGAAATAAAAAGAAAAATGGGGCGCATGCACGACAACCTGCCTTATGTGATCAGCGACCACAGATAATTAGTGGTTGTATAGAGGTTCTTTTGTTTTGTTAATTTGAATGATTTCACACAAGTGTATACGTGTACATAAGCAATATCGAGGTGCAACTATCGTCGCTTGCCCGGAAGAAGGGAATGAGCGCGCGAATACGCGTAAAAATAGATTTCGAGAAAATCGCAATTTAAAGTTTCAATTGACTATATCTTTGATATTTGAATATCAATACTGCTGAAAATTCACAAGTGAACAGATAATATTCCAATTTGGTACTAGCTAAAGTGGCTATAATGAATAATCTACAAATTGTATGATATTGCTTATGATCTTACCTCATGCAGGTCTTTTCTCGAAATCTATTTTTACGCGTATTCGCGCGCTCGTTCCCTTCTTCCGGGCAAGCGACGAAGCACTGAATTGATCAGTGTTTTAGTAGTAGCCATGATAATAAAATCATGGGCGTACATATTCCAGCAGGATTCCAACCTACGACCTCCTGATCACCAGACAGGCGTCATCTCCACTAGACCACCGAGCGTTCGCCCGACAGCAAGTGTCGGTTCTAATCCTTATAGCATGCAGCGGGTACTGCGTAATTATTCAAATTCATGAAATTCTTCCGTTCTGATTCGACCTCCTGATCACCGTGGTCGTAGGTTCGAATCCTGCTCGAGTATGTACGCCCATGATTTTTTATCATGGCTACTACTAAAACACCGATCAATTCAGTATTTATTTACGTCGATGCAGGGCAATTTGTCAATCAGTTGCAATGAAAACATCTCGACGGAAGAATTTCATGAATTTGAATAATTACGCAGTACCAGCTGCATGCTATAAGGATTAGAACCGACACTTGCTGTCGGACGAAAGCTCGGTAGTCTAGTGGAGATGACGCCTGTTCGGTGATCTGGAGGTAGTAGGTTCAAATCCTGCTCGAGATTCAGTGCTTATTTACGTCGATGTAGGGAAATTTGTCAATCAGTTTCAATGAAAACATCTCGACGGAAGAATTTCATGAATGTGAATAATCATTCCTTTGTTTCTCTTGAGCAATTGCTGTAAATAGGTTTGACTGCATATAGCTCCATTGAGTTTATAACTTCTTTTGTAAATAAAAAAATAAGTAAAACTCTTTTACGTGTTTAAGATTTGCTGATTTACTTTCTGTTAAACTGGACGTTCATTTATACACCCGTTATCACAGAAACATTTCTCTATATGAAATTATCTTGTAAATAAGAACTTTTCTCTACCGCTTCAGTATTCATTATAATTTTGTATGGCAAAGTTTCTAAGTGATTATTCTTAATTTATGTGTTTCTTTTCATTTCATGTCTATATCATTTAATTTCAGTGAATATTCCAATGATATGCATCATTATCTTTATGGCATTTTGCAGTTATGTATATGAATACCGACAGATATAAATAAATAGTTATAATTACGATATTATATACGCCATTTGTAAGGTAGTAAATGAGCAGGAGCTGTTTGTTACTTGGGTGATTGAAATATCATTGCATGGATGTATAACTCAAGATTTGTGACGCAATCTGTTTGTTTTTTTCTACGATGTCTACATTCTCTTTGTTGCTGAGTTGCCGAGCCAATGAAAACTGAAACACATTTAAACGTATTTTGACACTAATTTTTTTATCAAGTTGCTCGAAATATGAAATGAAATTAAATTAAATGAAATTTATTTCCCAAACAAACATCGTTAATATAGTCACAACAGTCAATAGTTGAAATACAGTTTGGAAAAAAAAGAACCGATAATAGCGTGCAGGCTAGTCGAGGCAGCCCTTTCAATGATTATATTGAAATTATATGTAAACCCGGCGAATTTTGTCAATCTGGTACGAAGCTCTAATGTCTTCTCTGTTCAAAGGAAACAAACCATTAATGGATGTGAATTTTAATTTCATTTCTTTTTATTACGCAATTCACAAGTTAAAAAGAAACTTCGTGAATACAAGAACATAGTGATTCCATAGCCTGATTTTACAAATTAAGATCAAAGAGGACAATTTGGTTGATGATCATGTTTTCAAACGAAATTAGTCTGTGTAATGAGTCTCTACATTATGAAGGTGATGAAATCGAAGTAGCCCATATGAGAGGTTCATTGAATTTCCAGTATATTGGGTATTTGGCAGCAACGTCGCAAAGTAAAGAAAATCGGGCAAGTATTTTCGATGTGTTCTACAAGGAGAGAAAATTCCTTTGATTTGTTCTGTCAATTTCGTCCATTTTATTACTCGGTAGTAATCCGTGCAAGGTTCGACAAAATAAAATAAATCCGTTATTGAGTAATTCGTATATTACATTGAAAACGGGTTTGAACCCGTTCCCAATGTAAACCCGTCAAATTTTAGTGCAAAGTATACGAAATAATTGGTTTTCAAGAAAGAGAACGTTATGAATTCAAGTGACTGATAAATGACCAATTGAAGATGCTTGATCACACAAGTTTAAAAGAAACTCCGTGAATACGAGAAAAAAGTGATTCCATACCCTGATTTTACAAATTCAGATCAAAGGAGACAATTTTGTTTACGATAATGTTTTCAAACAAAATTAGTCTGTAAAATGAATAACGGTGATGAAATGGAAATAGCGTATCCTATGGTTTCTTATCTTTGCGTCATTAATACCAATGACGCAATGTAAAGTAAATTATATGTAACCAGAAGAATCAGTAGTGAGTCTCTTATCTACGAGATACAACTGGCCGCCTGTCTCTCAAAAGTATGCTATTCCGGCTACGCCGAGAAACCCGAGAGCATATAAGCACAGAGAAACCAAAACAAAAAGAGTCACTTACCGCACGCACCCTCCTTTCTCGCCGTGCACGCACTCGGCGTGCGGGAGACCGCCATTGAATCATCCTCTGTAGTAGCGCAGAAGAGGGCCCTCCGACGGGAGTGACAGCCCGGTGCGAAGCGAGGCAAGGGGACGGTGGGCGGCCGCCTGAGACAGGTGGCCAGTTCTACGTATCTCGTAGATAAGAGAATCACTACTGATTCTTCTGATCTACATTCAATACAAATGGCCGCCGCCTGTCTTTCAAAAGTATGCTAAACCAGCACAGATGTGGTTGGCTGGCTGTCGTTGCAGACTGGATCTCCTCGAGGGGGACGCCGTCGAAGAGCGCCCAGTAGGCACTAATGCCGTGGGCGCGCGGCGTGGCATTTGAGATGAGAGCCGCCGGGCCTGCGGCTTTGATTGCCGCCACGATCCACGTGGAGATGGTCTCTCGCGAGGCGGGCGTGAAAGGCTCTTTAGTAATTGCGAAGAGCTGCTCGCCCTGCCGCTTAGGTTTCGTACGCGCTAGATACCATTTTTCGAGCACAAGCCGGGCACCATACGTTGTCCTTGGGGACCAAAGACAGGTCGGCGAGAGGACGAAGGAGGGTCTCAACTGGGCCCGAAGAAGCCGATTGGTTTTTGGCAATGAAGTCGGCGCGTGGGATGAGGTGAACGGCGCTCCTTTCCCAACGGATGTGACCAGGCGCAGTGGATAGGGGGTGGATCATGGATCTTCTCTGTCCTGAGGGTATGGCCAACAGGAAGACAGTCTTAATGGTGAGGTCTCTGAGAGATGCCTAAGCGAGGCACGTCAGAGTGGTAGAGTTAGTGATGGCTCGTCAAAACTGGCATGTATGGCTGCTATGGCTGATCTATAACCTCTGATCGTGGCTAGCGCTAAGCCTTTATCAAAAAGATGAATAAGGAAGTCCGCGACCCTTTCCAAGGGGGCAGAGCGGGGCTGGATCCCACACTCCTGGCATCAATTGAAGAAACCTGCAAGACGGGAGTTGTAGGTTTGGGCGGTAGATTGTCTATGAAGCTGCTACCAGGGAGGCGAGTGCACTCAGAGAGGCCAGCCGCCGTCCCGGCGTCCCTGATCCGGGCCATGCAGTCAGGCGGAGATGTTGGAGGCGGGGGTATAGGGCTCCTGAGATGGGCTGGGAGAGGAGGTCTGGCCCGAGCGGTAGTGGGATCGGAAGTCCCACTACCAGGCTCCTCAGCTCCTGGTACCAAACCCTCTTAGGCCACATCGGTGCGATGAGCACCAATGTCGCTTGATCCTCCCAGATCTTCTGGAGGACGCGGGAAAGGAGAGAGATGGGGAAAAGGCGTACGCGCGCAGATGCCTCCAACTCAGCAAGAACGCGTCAAGTGCCATGGCTGCTGGGTCCTGTACCCGCGAGCAGTAATGTGGGGGCCTGGCGTTCAGGGCTGGCGCAAATAGATCGAAGTAGAACGGCCCTAGTAGTTGGTTGAGCGTGTGGACTACCTCGCTGTGGAGGGGCCACTCGGAGAGGCGATGTTGCCCTCGTGATAAGAAGTCGGCAATGAGGTTTTTGTCGCCGGGGATGTACGAGGCAATCAGCAAGACTGCCTGTGCCCGGCACCACGTCCAGAGCTGAGCAGCTAGGGCATTCAGCTCTAATGAACGTGTGCCCCCCTCTCTGTTGATGTACGAGGCAACCGTGATGTTGTCCGTACGTATGAGTATTGGGTTGTCCTGCACACACTGCTGGAAAGACCAGAGCACGAGAAACACCGCTCTCATTTCCAGTAGGTTGATATGTTGACAAGCAACATGGAGGGGCCACGTGCCGTGGGCAGTCTGCCCGTGGCAGTGAGCCCCCCAGACCTGCAGGGAGGCGTCCGTCGTCACAGTGGGCTTGGGTGGGCTTGCCCTGTGAGAGGGAGGCAGGGGTACTCTACAATCGAAGCAGTGCACGGGCGCCTAGGGTGACAGGGATGGGCTGGGACAGGGGGTTGTGGTGCGGGGTGTAATGCCGCAGTAGGTGGAACTGCAGGGGATGCATTCGCAACCTGCAGTCGGGTAGGATATCCACGAGGCTGGCTAGCAGGCCCAGCAGGCGTAGCGACAGTCTGGCTGGGGCGCTGCTCCTGGTGCTGAGTGACCGAGCGGTGCTCACGATGTTATGGATCAACTGCAGGGTTGGCCGGGCCAGACCCCGCGGGATGTCGATTACGGCGCCAAGGAAGGTAGGGTGTTGTGTGGGGGTGAGCTGGGATTTTTCCCAGTTTACAAGCCAGCCAAGGTGCTGAACGATCTCAAGAAGGAAACGCAGCTGGCGATTGAAGAGCTGTGATGATGCAGCCACTAGCAGCCAATCGTCGAGGTTGGCATGAACGCACAAGCAGTGTTGCCGAAGAAAGCCTATCACGGTGGAAACTAGTCGCGTGAACAGCTGCGGAAAAGACTTGAGACCGAAGGAGAGAGCTTTGTACCGGTAAGTCTTGCCTCCGGATGCGAAGCCTAGCAGGTCTTGCGACCGCGGGGCGATGGGTACATGGAGGTACGCGTCTTTCAGGTAGATCGATACTGTCCAGTCTCTGAGGCGGAGAAGGGAAAGGATCGATGTGAGGGTCTCCATTCGCAAAGAAGGAGCGAAGACGAAATGATTGAATCGAGATTCAGAATCATGCGATATTCGCCCGAACGCCTGGGGACGAGGAAGAGGGGGGAGAGGGACAGGCGCGAGTGATCTGGGGTCTCCTCGATCGCTCCCTTTGCGAGCAGGGATGAAATCTCCCTGTCGAGAGCCTGGCGTTCCGCCGGCTTCAGGGGAGGGGAGGGAAGATGGAGGGCCCCTTCGGAAAGGTCGTGTATTAGGTCTATAGAATAGCCATTCCGTATGATGATGCCATGCCAGGCAGGTAGAAAGGCTAGCAAGAGGCTGCCCATGCATCCCACCTGTCCCAGCGTTCAGGCCTGAGTTTCAAAAACCACTGCGCTGCTTGGCGGTAGGGTGGGTACCAGAGTGGGAGGAGCCACGCCCGCAGTTCCTGCTACGAGAGTTGCAACGCCGCTATCTGGAGGACGCATCCGACCTTGGGGCTGGGGTGGGGGCCACCAGCGGAGGGAGGGCTGCCTGCCAGGGTGGGGCACGAGAGGCGTCGCAACCACGGGAGGGGAGGCGGTGCAGCTGTGAGTTGAGTTCTCTCGTTTGTTGCCGAACAGCGATCTCTTCACGCAGCCGAGGCACGAATTGACCGGAGAAGAGCTGAGGCCCCTCGAAGGGCACCCCTCTGGTCAACTTGGTACTGTGGCGTTCACAGAAACCAAGCGTGCGCAGGGTCAGGTCACAACGGCGGCGCGTCGTATACAGAGCCGCTCGCGTCGACTGCTGCCACAGCAGTTCGGTGAGGGTGACCATCCCTTACAAAAAAGGTCATGTGGTACTCCTGTGGTAATTGCCACAGGACGGTACCACAGGTATTTTTTCTTTTTATTTCTGTTGTTTCAAAAAAAAATTGAAAGGATTCACCAGAGAGTGATGCGCCCCCTCTTGATTCGCGATTGCATCAACCAGAAATGTCAAAACTCATTACTTGCATTATAGGGGGGGGGGAAGCCTCTGACTTTGTAAATGCGCCTCCCTTTAACGGAATTCCTGGATCCGCCTCTATAGTGCAAATGATGTTTTTTGACATTAACTTGTGGTTGAAGCAGTGGCGGATCTAGGGGGTGCAAAGCGGCCCCTCCCCGTCTCTGTTTTTGTTAAAACAAAAGAAAGAAAAAAGAAAAAGGGGAGGGGTTTCGCTGGCCTTTGAGCTTGTAAAGGCGCCTCCCCTTTACGGAAATCTTGGATCCGCCCCTGTGACGCATTATGACATTTGTGGTCAGCGTGTTATGAGATTTGTGATTAATCCAATTTCGACATTTGCTGTTGATGCAATCGCAGATCGAAAGGGGGCCCATCCCTCTCTGGTGCCTCCTTTCAATTTTTTTTTATAACAGAAATAACAAGAAAAAGATAGGGGGGTGCGGCAGTTCTAATTTTGTAAGGGCACCTCCCCTTTACGAAGCTCCTGGATCCGCCCCTGTGACGCATTATGACATTTGCAGTACGTTTGGAAATTTTTATATTTGTGGTCTACGGCTTATGACATTAGCGGTTAATCCAATTTTGACATTTGCGGTTGACGCAATCTCGGATCGAGAGGGGGCGCATCCCCCTCTGGAGCCCACTCTCTATATTTTGTTAACGGAACAGAAATAAAAATAAAATGGGGAGGAGGTGTGAAAGACTTTTACTTTGTAAAGGCGCCTCCCTTTTACGGAATTCCTGGATCCTCCTCTATAATGCAAACAATGGATTTTGACATTAACTTGTTGACGCAGTGGCGGATCGAAAGGGGGGCGCGGTACCCCCTCCCCGTCTCTATTTTTGTGAGTACAAAAGAAATTAAATGAAAAAAGAGGGAGGCAGTTTGCACAAGCCTTCCATTTTATAAAGGCGTCTCCCCTTTACGGAATTCCTGGACCCGCCCCTACAATGCAAGCAATGCATTTTGAAATTTTTGGTTGACGCAATCGCGGATCGAGAGGGGGCGCATCCCCCTCTGGTGCCCCCTCTCTATATTTTGTTAACGCAACAGAAATAAAAATAAGAAAATGGGTTGGGGGGGGGGGTTTCGCCAGCCTTTGATTTTGTAAAGGCGACTCCCCTTTACATGCATTTTGAAATTTTTGGTTGACGAAATCGCGGATCGAGAGGGGGCGCATCCCCCTCTGGTGCCCCCTCTCTATATTTTGTTAACGCAACAGAAATAAAAATAAGAAAATGGGTTGGGGGGGGGGGGTTTCGCCAGCCTTTGATTTTGTAAAGGCGACTCCCCTTTACGAGAGGGGACGCATCCCCCTCTGGTGCCCCCTCTCTATATTTTGTTAACGCAACAGAAATAAAAATAAGAAAATGGGTTGTGGTGGGGTTTCGCCAGCCTTTGATTTTGTAAAGGCGACTCCCCTTTAGGGAATTCCTGGATCCGCCCCTGTAAGGCAAGCAATGAGTTTTGACATATGTGGTTGACGCAATCGCGGATCGAGAAAGGGGCACATCCCCCTCTGGTGTCCCCTTCTATTTTTCTAATTAAAACAATAAAGGTAAAAACCAAAAATGTGGGTGCGGCAGCATTAATTATTATTTTGTAGAGGCGCCTCCCCTTTACTGAATTCCTGGATCTGCCCCTGTAATGCAAGCAATGAGTTTTGACATTTGTGGTTGACGCAATCATGGATGGAGAGGGGACTCATGCCTCTCTGGAGCCCCCCCCCCCCCCTTTCCTTTTTTTTTTTTTTTTAAAGGTGCATGGTCCCGGTGTTTTAATCAAATGCGTACCGGGCGCACGGCGCAAGTTTCCTATAGAGACCTATGCTATAGACTCCTCTTTGGCGCTTACGCTTTGGCCCACTTTCCCAAGTCCGAAGAAGTCCGATCCACTGTAGGCAGTGGTCCGATCACAGTTCGGCTCATGATTCGGCGGAGGGGGATGAGAGCTTTAGCAAACTTCTTTTGTGATGTCACAATAAGAAGCACATATGCACGCACCCTGGCACTACTACAGACTGCGTAATGCGCAGAGAAGACAAACGAAGGCAACGTTACTCAGCAACACCTACGCGCTTTACTCTTTATGACAGCTCAATTTCGGCAATCTTCGTATCAATGCTAACGGTGATCGGCTGGCAATTACATTGAACTGCACGGCAATTTCAATGTAATTGAACGGCTGCACTGCTGGCAATCACTTACAGCAACATCAGGAGAATTGCATAACGATTAAATGCGAGCGAGCGAGCTTGAAAATTTTGACATTTTACAGTCCCCAAACTTCCGTTTGTAGCTATATTTTTTTGCTTTGGAAATCAAGGGGAGGGGACACACCGGGCGCAACTGCTGGCAATTCCTGACAGCAGCATCAGGAGCATTGCATAACGATTAAATGCGAGCGAGCGAAGCGAGCGAGCTTGAAATTTTTGACATTTTACAGTCCAAAACTGTCGTTTGTAGCTACATATATATTTTTTCGCTTTGGAGGGAGGGGGCGCCCGGTGCGCCCCCTGGATCCGCCACTGGTAGTCAAGGGTGTCGGTTTATGTTCATGATTGGGGGAGGTATGACCAGCGAGGGGGCGTCGAAGTGACCAAGCGGGAGAAGGATGTCAAAAATCTGCACTTTATATAGAGCATCCCCTAATTTGTTTGTGTTTGTGGGTGTGTGTGTTTCATATAGATGGAAAAGTTAGGAAATAGCCAAGGTCAAGTCTTATAATTGGCAATGCAAGTCATTTTAATATAGACTAGTATGTAAAGCAACACTGCAAAATCAATGATGAAGCTTTGATAGCAAATGTGCACAACCTATCAAACATCACATTGCGCAACATTGCAGCGACTCTTTTTGCCATTCCGATGTTCTGAGTACACTGCGCACATTCTGCTTGTATTCAAAATGCCAACCAGGAATCACAATCAATCACAATCTTTTGTCGTCTCCGGGCTTTTTGAACAATGTTTCACTATAATACCTCTTTAATTATATGGTTAAAAGAAATCTTAGAAAAATATCTTTTTTCTTGATCATCCTTTCATGTCGATTTCAAAAGCAGTTTACTAACCCTTGAATTACCATTTTGGTAGGGTTTTTTTCTTCTTCTTTTTCTTCTTTTTTTTACCAGCGGATTGGGGGGGCATGTGCCCCCCCCCCCGTAGTTACGCCACTGACAGCACCCTCTACACTACAGGGACTGTGCACCTTTAAAATAACAGAAAGAAAAAGATAATGGGGGTGGAAGCGTTTACTTTTGTAAAGGCCCCTCCCTTTTACGGAATTCCTGGATCCACCCTTGTAATGCAAACGATGGGTTTTGACATTAACTTGTGGTTGACGCAATCTCAGATCGAGGGGGCGCACCCCCTCTAGTGCCCTCTAATTATTTTTTGTTAAAACAGCAGAAATAAAAAAAAAATAATGGCGTAGGGTTCCGACAGCTTTAATTTTGTAAAGACGCCTCCCCTTTACGGAATTCTTGTATCCACCCCTATAACGCAAGCAATGAGTTTTGACATTTTGTGGGTGACGCAAACGCGGATCGAGAAGGGGCACGTCCTCTGGTGCCGTCCTCTCTTTTTTTCTTTACTTAAAACAATAGAAAAAATGAAAAAAATGGGGGTGGGGTGCGGCAGTTATTATTTTGTAAAGGCGCCTCCCCTTTACGAAACTCCTGGATCCACCCCTGTGACGCATTATGACATTTGCAGTACGTTTGAAAATTTTTGACATTTGTGATCGACGTCTTATGACATTTGTGGTTAATCCAATTTTGACATTTGCGCTTGACGCAATCGCTGATCGGGAGGGGGCGCATCCCCCTCTGGTGCCCCCTCTCTATATTTTGTTAACGCAACAGAAATAAAAAATAAGAAAATGGGGGGGGGGGGGGTTTAGCCAGCCTTTGATTTTGTAAAGGCGACTCCCCTTTACGGAATTCCTGGATCCGCCGCTGTGATGCGTTATGACATTTGCAGTAAATTCGGAAATTTTGACATTTGTCGTCGACGTGTTATGACATTAGTGGTTCATCCCATTTCGACATTTGTCGTCGACGTGTTATGAAATCTGCAGTAAAAATGGAAATTTTGACATTTGTCGTCGACGTATTATGACATTAGTGGTCATTATGACATTTGTCGTCGACGTGTTATGACATTAGTGGTTGTTATGACATTTGTCGTCGACGTGTTATGGCATTAGTGGTTGTTTTGACATTATTGGTCGATTTTGACATTAGTGGGCTCTACACGGGCGCACGGAGGGTGCGTGCGGTAAGTGACTGTTTTTGTTTTGGTTTCTCTGTGCTTATATGCTCTCGGATTTCTAGGCGTAGCCGGAAGAATAGCATACTTTTTAGAGACAGGCGGCCAGTTGTATTGAATGTAGATAATGTTTTCACATACCGCAAATATTGTGAATCTGGTACTGACCAACAAAGCTCTTTCTTCTTTGTTGAAAAGAAACAAATCATTTAATGATTACGAATTTTGTTTTCATTTCTTATTTTGACGCAATTCACAAGTTTAAAAGGGATTCTATAGCCTGATTTTACAAACTAAGATTAAAGAAGACAATTTGGTTCACGATAATGTTTCCAAACGAAATTAGTCTGTGTAATGAGCTTCTACATTATAACAGTGATGAAATGGAATTAGCCAATTATAAAACATTCCCTGAATTTCCTGTAAATTGGATATTTGGCAGTAATAACGCAAAGTAAAGAAACATCGGGCAAGTATTATCGATGTGTTCCACAAAGAGAGAAAATTCCTTTGATTCGTTCTGTAAATTTCGTCGAATTTGTTACTCGCTAGAAATTTCGACAATTTTGACAAAATAAAAGAAATCCGTTATTGGGTAAAATTGAAAACGGGTTTGAACTCGTTCCCAATGTAAAACCGTAAAGTTTCAGTGCAAGTTTTAGCGAAATAATTGGTTTTAAAGAAAGAGAACACTATGGATTCAAGTGAATGATAAATGACCAATTTGAGATGCTTGATAGTCTACCTGTAACTTGCCACAAGTACCAAAGAATTATTACCAATGACGCAATGTATTGTAAATGATTTGTAACAACGCCGCGAATTTTGTCAATGTGATACAAAGCTATTTTGTTGAAAAGAAGGAAATCATTTAATGGTTGTGAATTTTGATTTCATTTTTTATTAACAATAAGAATTTAATCCAAGAAACATTCACAAGTTTAAAAGAAGCTTTTACAATTTAAATTCAAAGTAGACAATTTGGTCCACAGTAATGTTTCCAAGCGAAATTAGTCCGTGTAATGAGTCTCTACATTCTTAATATACGAAATCGTGTTATTTTCTCCAAAGAAGTTTAAATTGCCGTAACATTTAGAAATCGAACTATCCCACAACAATCTTAAATAGTCAATTGACTTGTCAAACCAGTTTCCATTTGTTACGTATTTACTTCTTTGATTATTTTTACATACTGGTCAATCAAGCAAACTCCTCCACTCAAAATTGATAAAATGTAAAGATCATGGCGCAACGGTGACGAAGCCCATAATAACATCAGCTCGTACAATCTGCCGTTGGTGAATTTCTTCTCTATCTTACAGGCCTAAACGTTTTCTCCCAGATTAACTTGTACCTCCCATACTTGCGTAAGGCAGTTTTATATAACGGTGATAAAATCGAAATAGCAGAATTTTGAAAGTTTCCCTGAATTTCCTGTTAATTGGTTATTTTGCAGTAACGACGCAAACAAACATCGGGCAAGTATATTCGATGTGTTTTACAAGGAGAGAAAATTCCTTGTATTTGTTCTGTCAATTTCGACAATTTTCTTACTCGCTAGAAATCCGTGTAAGGTTCGACAAAATAAAGAAATCCGTTATTGGGTAAATGGTACATTACATATAAAACGGGTTTGAACCCGTTCCCAATGTAAAACCGTTAAATTTTAGTGCAAGGTATACAAAATATTTGGTTTTCAAGAAACAGAACGCTATGAATTCAAGTGAATGACAAATGAACAATTGAAGATACTTGACAGTCTATTTACTTGCAGTTTGACACAAGTAAAACAGTATTTCAAAGTGATAGAACGAATCAAATGCCTTTCTCTCCTTGAGCTTGCTTTGCGTGTCCTGTGGTTTCTTATCATTGCGTCATTACTACCAATGACGGAATGCATAGTAAATTATATATAACAATGTTTTCACACCCCTCGAATTTTGTGAATCTGGTACAAAGCTCATCCTTCTTTGTTCAAAGGAAGCAAATCATTTAATGGTTGTGAATTTTTATTTCATTTCTTATTATGACGCAATTCACAAGTTTAAAAGAAACTGCGTGAATACAAGAAAATAGCGATTCCATATCCTGATTTTACAAAATAAGATCAAAGTAGACAATTTGGTTTACTATCGATAAAGTCTGTGTAATGAGTCTTTACATTATAACAGTGATGAAATCGAATTAGCCCATTAAGAAAGTTTCATTGAATATCCAGTAAATTGGGTATTTGGCAGTAATGACGCAAAGTAAAGAAACATCGGGCAAGTATTTTCGATGTGTTCTACAAGGAGAGAAAATTCCTCTGATTTGTTCTGTAAGTTTCGTCGATTTGGTTACTCACTAGAAATCCGTGGAAGGTTCGACAAAATAAAAGAAATCCGTTATTGGGTAGCATCCGTTGTCACAGTGGCAGACGGCGAAGCCATCCGGGTAGGCTTGCCCTGTGAGAGGGAGGCAGGAGCAATCCACAATCGAAGCAGGACACGGGCGTGTGGGGTGACAGGGATGGGCTGGGACAGGGGGTCACAGTGCGGGGTGTAATGCCGCAGTAGGTGGAACTGCAGGGGATGTTTTCGCAACTTGCAGTCAGGTAGGATATCCACGAGGCTGGCTAGCAGGCCCAGCAGGCATAGCCACAGTCTGGCTGGGGCGCTGCTCCTGGCGCTGAGCGACCGAACGGTGCTCACGATCGTATTGATCCACTGCGGGGTCGGCCGGGCCAGACCCCGCGGGATGTCGATTACGGCGCCAAGGAAGGTAAGGTGTTGTGTGGGGGTGAGCTGGGATTTTTTCCAGTTTACGAGCCAGCTGAGGTGCTGAACAGTCTCAAGAAGGAAACGCAGCTGGCGATTGAGGAGCTGTGATGACGCAGCCACTAGCAGCCAATCGTCGAGGTAGGCATGAACGCACAAGCCGTGTTGCCGAAGAAAGCCTATCACGGTGGAAACTAGTCGCGTGAACAGCTGCGGAAAAGACTTGAGACCGAAGGAGAGAGCTTTTTACCGGTAAGTCTTGCCTCCGGATGCGAAGCCTAGCAGGTCTTGCGACCGCGGGGCGATGGGTACATGGAGGTACGCGTCTTTCAGGAAGATCGATACCCCCCAGTCTCTGGGGCTGAGAAGGGAAAGGATCGATGTGAGGGTCTCCATTCGGAAAGAAGGAGCGAAGACGTTTGAGATTCAGAATCATGCGATATTCGCCCGAACGCTTGGGGACGAGAAAGATGGGGGAGAGGGACAGGCACGGGTGATCTGGGGTCTCCTCGATCACTCCCTTCGCGAGCAGGGATGAAATCTTCCTGTCGAGAGCCTGGCGTTCCGCCGGCTTCAGGGGAGGGGAGGGAAGACGGAGGGCCCCCCTTCGGAAAGGTCGTGTATTATAAGGTCTATGGAATAGCCATTCCATACGATGATGCCGCGCCAGGCAGGTAGGAAGGCTAGCAAGCGGCCGCCCATGGATCCCAACTTTGCTTGTCGGCGGGGCGGGTACTGGAGCGGGAGGAGCCATGTCCACAGTTCCTGCTACGAGAGTTGCCGCGCCGCTGTCTGGAGGACGCATCCGACCTCGGGGCTGGGGTGGGGGCCTGTGGAGCCGGGAAATGTGCAAACGCCGGGAAATGTGCAAACGCCTGGAAATGTGCAAACGTCTCGCCGGGAAATGTGCAAACGCCGGGAAATGTGCAAACGTCGTGCCGGGAAATGTGCAAATCTCTAAATTTCATCAACGGGAAATGTGCAAACGTGACGCCGGGAAATGTGCAAATGTTCAATTTTGCCGGGAAATGTGCAAAACGTCGCCGGGGAATGTGCAAACCATTCATTTCACCTATATTATGTAGAGATGGAAGAAAAATTTTCAATCAAAGCTGCGCACGAACCATTACCATCTTTACCACCTGTCTTAGCGACCATCTGTCTTGTTTTTTTTTTTTAATATTACATTTTCAGCATTTTCTTGCAAACCCTACAACGAATTTTCACCAGATTTGGCAGATAACATCTTAATGGTGATATGATCGTAATTTGTCAAAATAAGCCCCCCCCCCCCACACACACACACACACACCAGTCCTAAGGAGGGGGGGGGAGTTGAAGCCTCAGAGTCCCTAAACGCTTGATTTTTTTTTTCTTCATCTGTCGAACCGAAAAAGAAAGAGGTAATTCAAAGTTAGTGCTATGAAGACATTATGACTAAAATTTCATGTTTGATTATGGCGGACCCAGGGGTGCCCTGATCGGGGGTGAGGGTGAGGGGGGGAGGGGGTTAGAGCTTCACTTTTAACATCCCAAAAATCTGGATTTAGAAAAAAAAAATCTTTTCCTGTCAAACCGAAAAAGATAGAGCTAAGTTAGTGCTATGAAGACATTAACGTGATTAATGAATGAAATTTCATGTTTGATTATGGCCGATCAAGGGGTGCCAAGATCGGGGGGAGGGAGGGGGGGTGGGGTGATGGGTGGAGGGGGATATTCCACATTTTTAGCATCTTCTTGAAATACTATGAGGGATTTTCACCAAACTTGACAGATAGCAAGATTATGGTTGAGTTATGATCTTAATTTGTTCAAATGAGCCCCCCCCCCCCTTCCCCCACCGCCGAAGGGGGGGTGGGGCGCTGCGGGGCTAGGGTTGAAGTTTCAGCGTCCCCAAAACTCTGGAATTTTTTTAATCTTCTTCTGTCAAACCGATAAAGATAGAGTTTAGTTAGTGCTATGAAGATACAGCGTTATGGCGCGGATCAAGGGGTCTCCAGATCGAGGGGGTGAGGGCCAGGAGAGGAATTTTCCACATTTTCAGCATCTTCTTGAAAAATCTACGACGGATTTTCACCAAAATTGGCAGATTGCCTCTTTACGGTTATATGCACTTAATTTGTTAAAATGAGCCCCCCTCCCATACACACACACACACACACACACCGCTTAAGGGGGGGGGGGTTGAAGCCTCGGAGTCCCTAAACTCCATTTTTATCTTCTTCTGTCAAACCGGAAAAGAGAGCTTAGTTAGTGCTATGAAGACATTAATGCCTGAAATGTTATTTCACGTTTGATTGCGGCGGATCGAGGGGTGTCCTTATGGGGGGGGGGGGTGAGGGGGAGGAGGGGGGATTTTCACATTCTGCATCCTCTTGAGAAATCTTTGACGGATTTTCACCGAACGTGGGAGGTAGCATCTCTAGTGTGATAGAATCCCACTTTGTTCGAAGGGGCAACAAGTTGTTCCCCTTCCCCAAAGGTAGGGATAAGACCAGGGTAGCCCCCACGTCATTTAGTAAGCAGACGTGAAATTTCATCAAAGTATAGATCTACCTTCTAAAAATGTGATAAGAATGTGTTCTATTACTCTTGGTTGTATATAAAATGTCTCATGTATTCCGGGGTTTTTTGTCATATGTATAGGGTTTTCAATAAAATTCTGTATTCCAGCCGAACGACCCCACCCCTTCGTCTTGGTCCCTTTCAAGTTCAAGGGGCGGAGATGGCGGGTGGGGGGGGTCCATCTCCTCCCACCTTAGGGGTTGGGGCAGTGCTCATCTAGACAAATTGAGGTCATTTTACCAGATAAATACGCTACGCTACGTTTCAAGCTTGGCAAATATCTGTAAGGGTTTCAAGAAGAAGCTGAATATGTGACAAATCCGCCTCCGCCGCACTTAACATTAATTCATGAATTAACTTACCATAACAGGCACCAGCACTCTATTAGCTCCATCATTTTTGTACATTTTTTTTTTTTTTTAAGCTGATATATGATTTTATTATCCGAGGGATGCGTCTTGAGTTTTCAGGAAAAAGACAAAAAATGTGAAAATTAAGCCTCCTTCCTACCCACTCCCCTTTTGGGGCATCCCTTCATCTGTCATAGTAAACTTGAACCTACATCATGCATTAACTGTATTTACAGTACTATCACCATAAAGATGCTATCTGCCAAGTTTGGTGAAAATGCGTCATAGATTTTTCAAGAAGATGGAGAAAATTTTGAAAATCCCCCTCCTCCCCCTGGTTACAGCTCGTTATTCCGAAGGTTCGTTATTCCGAAATGCTCTTTATTCCTAAGATTCGTTATTCCGAAGCTTCTGTTGCGACACGGATTGTCGCCCCTACACGGATTGTCGCCTCCTGCTCGGGGCGACAATCCGTGACGGGCGTTGGCGGCACGGATTGTCGCCCCCTACACGGATTGTCGCCTGGCGACAATCCGTGTAGGGGGCTGGCGGCACGGATTGTCGCCCGCCCTCGAAGCACATTTTGCTGGGTAATATCGTTCTGGACATAATCATTGAAATACTAACACATAACTTACATGGCTACATCCATGCAAACATGCCATGTAAAAAGTCATGATGAGGTTTCAAGGAAGTGTGTATGTGCGCGTGCACATGATAATTTAGTGTCCGTTTGTGCGTGTGTGTGTGTGTGTGTGTGTGTGATGGAAGAATGTGTTTATTATGTCAGGTTTTTTTGCGTATGTGTTTTTTAACTTGTTTGGCAGATTTGTATAATTATGAATTCGGAGTGGAGCTTGCGTGCGGGCAGATGCTGCTTTTCTGCATACGGTCCATTATGTCTTATTTATCAACGTTGGGAAATCGTTTCATCAGGAAGGAATGTGGTATCGGTTCGGGTGTGCGTCGGTATGTGGGAAGGGGGTTACATTTCGTTATTGCAAAAGTTTGTTACTCTGAAGGCTCATTCGTCCGAAGGCTCATTCGTCCGAAGGCTCATTATTCCGAAGGTTCGTTATTCCGAATTTCATTTTTGGATCAACGAACCTCTAGGTATAGGGAATTGTGTGTTTCGGATAAATGAAGCCTCGGAAAAAACGAAACTTCGGAATAACGGAACCTTCGTGTGTGTGTGTGTGTGTGTGTGTGTGTGTGTGTGTGTGTGTGTGTATGTATTTGGGTTGGTGAATGTGGGTGTGGGATGATTTAGGTTTTGTTTAATCAGGGGTTGGTGGGTTGGGGATTGGATTTGAAGAAGGATAGTTATAAATGGTATGACAGATGTTGGTAGGATTTAATAGTTAGGATAGATGTAGGCCCTAGATTTGTTTCGGATGGGGAGGGGAGGGGGTGGTCGGGTTTTTTTTTTATGACTGATTTCATTCTAGATTCGTGTAATGTATTTGTGTGTTTTTTATGTATATGCCCTTGTATTAAAGTAAGAAGGTGTTACATGATCCAAACCAATGTATTCAAGGAATATAGGTTTGGTAGGGCCCTACATGTCAAAACTTTCTCGTGAAGAAATTGTTAGTAGGGTTGGTCTATAATCGAGTTATCTATGTTGAAGTGAGATTTATTTTGTGGTATAAATTGACAAATGGATTTGTTTCTGTTTCGAATTGCCATTTGTAACTTTTTTTTCATGTTACACCCAGAATGAGTCGATTTATGAATGATTTGAATGAAATCAATGAATATCAAGGAAAAAAGTGTTGAGTTGGTTTATTTGCATTATGACGATTTGTTTCAGTGTTTGTTGGTGTTTGTTTGTATTACGTATGTATTAGCGGTGTGCAATGGCAGTTCGTTTGTGCTAAAATCAACTAACGATTGACAAATTTTTTACGGCGTGTGGAAATTATTCGCTCATGCATAAAGCATGCCAAACCTATTCTTGGACAAATGATAGTGGTGTGAACGTTCTAGTTTATAAGACTGATGGAAGAAAATGACTGCAGTGAAAAATGAACAAAGACAAATAACATTTGGGGAGGGTACCTCCCTCGTATGAATTTTCTCTCGGTCTCTCTCTCGCCTAGCCTGCCTCACCGCTGATATTGGTTCACACACCCATACTATTTTTAGATCAACGCTGGTGTGAATTTTTTAAACACGTGCTCATACACTCTGAAGGCGTTTCTATTGCGGGCCACAGTAGCGCCACTATATGCCACATACACACGTAAGCATACAGGCACACGTATACACACACACAAACAAACCACTGCCACTATGACCACCACGCATGCACAGTTTCTACATATTGTATTATTATACTCCAAACACACACACATACACACATTTACACACACACACACACAACAAACAATACACATCACATATCGTGCAGCTCACAATACACACACACACACACACACACACGCACGCACACACACCCACCCACACACACACACACACACATACGCATAACTTACCAGTCATACCCATCCCACCAAAGCCCGAGCCCGGGGCGACAATCTGTGACGGGGCGACAATTCGTGTCGCAACAATTTTTTTGCCAACACGGATTGTCGCCTTCGAGGTCAAAAACTGGGAACTGCACAAGCGTCACGGATTGTCGCCAGGCGACAATCGGTGTAGGGGGCGACAATCCGTGCCGCCAGCGCCCGTCACGGATTCTCGCCCCGAGCAGGAGGCGACAATCCGTGTAGGGGCGACAATCCGTGTCGCAACAGCTTCATTGTTCCGAATTTCATTTACGGATTAACCAGTCTTCGGAATAACGAATCTTCGGAATAACGCCACAAATTTTCAGACTAACGAACCCTTTTTCATTTTCGGATTAACCCTAACTTACCTGGGCTATTTAGAGAGCTTGAATTCCTGGGGGGGGCATTATGCCCCCCTTCAGATCTCGGCCGTTGCTCGCGCGATCGCCGCAAAATTTTGCATGAAGATAAAACCGGATGTAATCTACAAGATTGTTTAGTTAAATTTTCAAAAATTTTCTATTTTAGATAAATTAATTATGCAAATATATACAAAAAACCACATTTTCGTCGGTAATTGGCTTATAAAAGCTTATGGAATGCTGAGTTTTGGTGTAAATATTCCTAGTGACATTCTAAACATTTTTGCGTTAAAAAAAATCAGTATCGAAATTAATTTCTTATGTTTTTTATTGCTTTATATATAGATTTATATATTACCTTGTTTTTTCGAACTTTTGTTTTTGTAGTTTTTTTCAGCAGAATTTGTCATACAAATTCTTTGAAGCATAGTTATATTAAAATAAATTGATTGCAGCCATTAAAATTAAAAATATGAATTTCTATATGAATTAATTGAAAAAACACAATTTGTATTGACTTTGTACACAAAATCACGTTTTTGAGCAATTTTGGGGTTGACGAAAATTTTTTGAAGGGGCGTGGCTTCGGAACGGTATGCCCGGGCGCGACAAATTTGGTCTCAAAAGTTGTGCGAGACTTGAAATTAAAAGTCAGCTAGCGGCGCGGTCAAAAAAAATTGCGCGCCGGAATGGTCGCGGAATTCGTCGGGGGGGGGCATTATGCCCCCCAGGTAAGTTAGGATTAACGAACCTCTAGGTATAGGGACTTTGCGTGTTTCGGATTAACGACCCTTCGGAATAACGAACAGCATCCCCTCCCCTCACCCTCACCTACCCCCGATTAGAGCACCCCGAGACCCGCCATAATCAAACATGAGATTTCGGTCATTAATGTCTTTACAGCACCAACTTTTTCGGTTCGACAGAAGCAAAAAAAAAAAAAAAAAAAAAAAAAAAAAAAATCGAGAGAATAGAGACTCTGAGGGTTCAACCCCCCCCCCCCCTCGTCGGCGGAGGGGGTGGGGGATTCAATTTAACAAATTAAGATCGAATCACCATAAATATACTATCTGCCAAGTTTGGTGAAAATCCGTCATAGATTTTACAAGACTATGCAGAAAATGTGGAAAATCCCCTTCCTCCCTATCACACCCCTTATCAGGGCACTCCTGGACCCGTCATAATCAAACCTGAAATTTTAGTAACTATATTGTCTTCATATAACGTAGTTCCATATTCTTAGGTTCAACAGAAGAAGATTACAACTTCCAGAGTTTAGGGACCTGAAACTTCAACTCCTCCTCCCCCCCCCCCCTTGGCGGTGGGAGGGGGTGGGGCTCATTTTACCATATAAGATCATATCACCGTAAAGATGGTATTCTGGTAATTATGGAGTTTATCTACTATCTTTTGTACACAATATCGCTAAAGTAAATGATTTCCACATTTCCCGGCGACGTTTTGCACATTTCCCGGCAAAACTGAACTTTTGCACATTTCCCGGCGTCACGTTTGCACATTTCCCGTTGATGAAATTTGCACATTTCCCGGCGAGACGTTTGCACATTTCCCGGCGTTTGCACATTTCCCGGCGAGACGTTTGCACAATTCCCGGCGTTTGCACATTTCCCGGCGTTTGCACATTTCCCGGCTCCACAGGGTTACCAGCGGAGGGAAGGCTACCTACCGGGGCGGGCGCGAGAGGCGTCGCGACCGCAGGAGGGGAGGCGTGCAGCTGTGAGTTGAGTTCTCACGCTTGTTGGCGAACAGCGATCTCTTCACGCAGCCGAGGGGCGAATTGACCGGAGAAGAGCTGAGGCCCTTCGAAGGGCACCCCTCTGGTCAACTGGGCGCTGTGGCGTTCGCAGAAACGGAGCGTGCGCAGGGTCAGGTCTTGCCAGCGGCGCGTCGTATACAGAGCCGCTCGCGTCGACTGCTACCACACCAGTTGGCCAGCACGCCGGTATAGGCTGGTAGGCGCATGGTAGATCGTGTGAGGAGCGCCATTTGGGCCCAGCGCCGGTCGTCCTCTGTAAAGGGGTGCCGACGCAGCTAGGGGATTGCCCCCTGAAAAGTAGTCCCCTAGCGCTAAGACGTCGGCTGGCAGCTAGGGGATTGCCCCCTGAAAAGTGGCCCCTAGCGCTAAAACGTCAGCTGAGAAGTGTTCTGGCGCAAAGTAGCGCTCGTAGTCATCGGATCGAAAGAGGAAGGCACAGTGGAGGCCAGCTTGGCCTCGGAACTGCTCCTCCGCTGGTAGGTGATTGTACTCGCGGCAGTAATGGGGATGACCGTGGTTTCTCTGTCCAAAAGAAATTTACCGCCGATAATTTTATACTTAAGGCAGGTGAATTACTAGTCTGCTAAATAACCGTAGGTTATTTTGAGCTACCGAGTAAATAAAGGATGGGTCTGACCTTCGTACTGCCGAAGCTGTCTTGTTGAGTCAGTCGGGAGTGGTCAGGAGCACGAGGTAGCGTTGTCAGAATTTACGGAGCACCTTAGCAGACGTCTGAGTTCTACGATTCGCGAGCGGTAAAAGAGGATGATTCAATGGCGGTCTCCTGCACGCCGAGTGCGTGCGCGGCGGGCTGTAGAGCCCACTAATGTCAGAATCGACCACTAATGTCATAACACGTCGACGACAAATGTCATAACAACCACTGTGGCAGCAGTCCCCAGGCTGCTGCCATGGTAACAGTTACTCTCCCTGGCGGTATTGTTCGATGCGCGTATTGCCCTAGAATACGCTAGGCGGTATGTTTTGATTATTGCATGCGCGCAGGCGCTTCCCTTTGATCTTGTAATGGTAACCAAATAGTATAATGATTTTATACGCTCAGATCAGTTTCACGTCTGTACTTACTACCGAAAACATCGAAGGTACAACATTCAGCAACGAAATCTTTAAAGGAAAAGGAATCAAAGTTAACGAACCATAAACAAGCTGCTTATATGTGATATAATGTTCACCAAAGAGGTAAGCAATTTAAATAATTATGATTGTATTAAGTCTCATATACAATACAGAGGTTCTATGTGATTCTTATGATAATAGTATTTTATAAGTTTGTACATAGAGGTTAAGATTTGATAATGAATATACTGTGAAGAGTGATCGAATTAGTATACTCTTTAGCAAATGTGAGATTGAAAGCACTGTGATTTATAAATGTATATAATTTAGTAATTATTGTATAAATGCATAATTTTAGTGTAAAACAATCATTAGACATGTATGAATGACAAAGCAATTTCATTGTAATTTGTGAAACTGAATTAGATCTTATTATTGTATATTTTACTTATACAATTTTCTTTACAGTTTCACGGGTACGACGTACTGTTGTGAATAAACACCTGATTTCAACACATATCGTCCCGTTTGTCAACTGGTACTTTATTGCATGGGCAGCTACAGTGAAACTCTTTGAACATCGTTCCTGTTCAACGACAAGTCGATGATCGTCATACCAATCTGATGAGCCATTCGATGTCAACCAGCGCATTTGTCCCATCGGCGTTCACCACATCGTAAAGTCGGGTGCAACGCAGGGAATTAGGCAACTGATTGACAGATTGAATTCGTGGTAGAGGTCTTCG
Source organism: Diadema setosum (assembly GCF_964275005.1). Lineage (NCBI taxonomy): Eukaryota > Metazoa > Echinodermata > Echinoidea > Diadematoida > Diadematidae > Diadema > Diadema setosum. The sequence goes on from NC_092691.1 coordinate 14,597,377, forward strand.
AACAAGTGTCATCGGAACTGAACTTGAACTTTGAACTTCGATACATGAATGCTGATACTTCCAGTGCTGATATAGACTATATGACAGCTCAGCCCATCATCGATTCCTCATCCGTGACTTCTGTAACAGTCTCCAGGTTGTGGATACATCGTGATCGTGTGATATTGATATTGTAATCTCGTACAAGCTGTATTAGATATTACAGTACAGTTTATTTCGCTCTGTATTTCATTCGGAAGAGAAAGAGCCAGAAAGGAGTGCGTGACGTAAGTCATACGTAACTAGACTATAGCTTTGTAAGAACAGTGAATGTGATTTAGCCATATAATTTGAACTAGATATAGAGCTATATATATATATAAATCTATGTATATATATATATATAGGCTTACTCGAATTCAGAAGTGAATATCGCGTATTAACTATATCCTTAGTATTATACACGTGATATACTATCTGAACAGAATGGGTATTTACTCTTCGTAAAGAAAAATTGTATTCGCTATAGTACAATATTTCAAATCTGTGTTACGAATGAAAACATTTTCTTTCTCTTTGCCTGAAAATGAAGCGAAGTAAGTGAAAATTAGACACTGCTGATGTATGATAACAATCTCCTATAACTGTTGACGTTAATGCAAAGAGTGTGTTATCTGTCAATATGGAAGAGTATAAAAGTAAGACTACTAATGGTCTTGAAGATAACGTAAATGCAAGCACTAAGAAAGAAACAATCGATAGCATGTCTGCCAAAAATGTGCGGCGCTCTACCCGTACAAAGAAACTTACAGAAAAGGCTAGACAGAACAAAGTAGAAGAGTTAGAAGAACAGTCCTATTCAGAACAATTTGACATGCTCACGGTCTTGAAGGACTCTGAAAAAATGCTGTCCTCAGCTTCCGTAAATTGCGATGACTTGTCAGAAAGAAAATCTGACATTTCAGCTAGATTCGGTTCACTGCAACAAGTAGCAGATGAGCTAGAAGAAGTTCTAGGGGAAAGGGATGAAGAGATAGCTAAGAATTTAGACAAGCTTTCCCCAATTGTTGTTGATATGATTTCAAAAATCGTAACCACTGTTTCTAAGGAGCAATTCGATACTAAGGAACCATCTATCACAAAGAAGTCGGCTGGTTCCAAGATCTCGAAAGCATCTACAATCTCGTCGAAGAGGTTGGTTGTTGCAGCTGAGACTGCAGCTCTGCAAGAGAAACTTGCTGCACAAAAGCGTCAGAACGAACATCGGAAGGAGTTATAGCGTCTTGAGTTGGAAGAAGACGCTCGTAGGAAGGAAGCTTCTTTTAAGATGGCGCAATTACGCAGAGAACTCGAGGAAGAACGCCTAGAAGGTCAACCGAAGGCACAAGAGGCAATGATGAGAATGTATGAAGAGGACGATACTGCATCCTCCATCACAGTGAGATCATCTAAGCAGCTGGTTGGATCATCTCAGAAGGAAAAAAGTGCAACAATCGTGAAACAAATGTCACGAGAGAAAAGCATTCCTAGAGCTGATAATCATCGATTCCCTTCAAACCAGAAGTCGTCGAAGACAGGGGCCCTAAATCCTGAGTCACCAGTCTTCTATCCAGCTTCCTATCACTCAGATGCCAAGGAAAGTGACGCGCTTACAGAAGCGCTTACTCGAGCGATGACACTTACCAGACTGCCTATTCCTGAGCCTCCTGTGTTCATGGGTGATCCTCTACAGTACCCTGACTGGCTGTCAGCCTTCACAACTTTAATCGAGTGTCGAGGAATCCCAGCTGGTGAAAGAATTCACTACCTCAGAAGATACCTTGGAGGATCTGCTAGAAATGCTGTAAGTGGCTTCTTCTTGCTGAGATCAGAAAATGCCTTCGATCAGGCCAAGGCTGTGCTTGAGAAACGCTTTGGTAACCCCTTCACGATTTCAGAAGCCTTTCGATCTAAACTTGATGCATGGCCAAAAATCGCCAATAAGGACCACAACGCCCTCCAAAATCTCTCAGACTTCCTGCGACAATGTCTGATGGCCTCTTTGGAAATCAAAGATTTGCAGATCTTGAACGACATGCGAGAGATTGGCAAGATTTGCACGAAACTTCCTGACTACATCGTACACAGGTGGAATCGCGCAGTAGCTACGCTCAAGAAGAGCAGTGGACGATATCCATCCTTTGAAGAATTTGTCTTGTTTCTGACAGAGGAAGCTGACATCGCAAACGATCCTTACGTGACGTATGAGACTGCAAAGACTGGAAAAGACCGGAACCAACACGTCAGTCAGAACAGGAAGTAAACAAGAAGTCTGCAATTCGGCAACAAAGGATGACTTATTCGACAGCTAGCAAACCAAATGTGGCCAAGAAAAGCTGCATCTTCTGCGAACGGCAGAGCCATGGCTTAGAAGAATGCCGGGAATTCAGTCGGAAACCAGTGGAGCAGAAGAGAGAGTTTGTGAAGAAAGAAGGACTGTGCTATGGGTGTCCTAGCAAAGGTCATATGTCCAAAGAGGAGTGAATGCAAAATATGCAGTAAGCGTCATCCAACCTGTATGCACGACGACACATTCAAACAGTCAACTGCAGAAGGAAAACAAGAAATCAAGGACAAACAAGAAATGCAGTCTACCAAGGCTAAGGAGACTCCCAAAGAAAAAGAAGCAAATTGCCACAAAGCCATATCAGGTACAGACGCTTCTCTCACATCAATGGTTCTGCCGATAAACCTGTCAAGTCTGGACAGTCCCGAGAAAGAGATACTGGTCTACGCTCTGTTAGACACAATGTCAGACACAACCTTCATTGCAGATAGTGTTGGAAAAGAACTGCAGGTACCATCACATGCTGCTAAATTGAGGTTGACAACTATGACAGACAACTGTACGAATATTCCATGTAGGAGATATGAGAACCTTGTAGTTCGTGGTTTCAAGTCGGCCGAAAAGATACCACTTCCTGCTGCATACTCCAAAAACTCAATTCCACTTGATGAAGCTCACATCCCTACACCAGAGACAGCAATCCAGTGGCCTCACCTAAACAGTCTCGCAGACCAACTCGCACCAAAGCAAGACTGCCCTGTAGGTCTGCTCATTGGATACAATTGCGCTTGCGCTCTCGCCAAAAGAACTGTTTCTCTGGAAAGAATGATGAGCCCTTCGCAGTAGAAACAGAATTAGGATGGAGCATTGTTGGTGGCTCTCAGACGTACTCTACAGACAACTTTGATGCATTCGGGCAATCATATCTTACTGTCAGCATGAAGGTAGAAGCTCCTATTTTGACTGACAGTCAATCAGACGTGAAGTATGTCTACAAGACAGAGATAAAAGATGTCACGACGGCAGACTTCCTTCAGATGATGGAAAAGGACTTTCGTGAAATCGAAGGAACAGATGTAATGTCACAGGATGACTAGAAATTCCTGCAGATCGTCAGAGATGGAATCAACCAAAGGGATGATGGATACTATGAAATGCCCCTCCCCTTCAAGAATGGTGAACCCACATTACCGAACAATCGACAAGCTGCCATGAGTCGACTCAAAGGATTGAAGAGTCAGTTCCAAAAACGACCTCAGTATAAAGAACACTACCTGACATTCATGAACGAAATTCTTCAGCGAGGTAATGCAGAAAAGGTTCCTGCGGAAGAATTGTCAGTAGAGAACAAGTGGTACATACCACATCATGGGGTATATCACCCAAAGAAGCCAAACAAAGTGAGAGTCGTTTTTGACTGCAGTGCTCGTTACCAGGGAACCTGTCTAAACGATCATCTCCTACAGGGCCCCGACCTCATCAACCCTCTCATTGGAGTCCTGTGTAGATTTCGCCAAGGACCCATTGCCTTCACGTGCGATGTGGAAAAGATGTATCATCAGTTCTGCGTCATGAGACAGCATCAGAACTACCTTCTTTTCTTGTGGTGGGAAGATGGAGATCTTTCAAAGACTCCAGTGGACTATCGAATGAAGGTCCATCTCTTCGGCGCCACTTCCTCCCCAGGATGTGCCAACTTTGGACTAAAGCAAATTGCGAAGGACCATAAGGAGCTCAGCATGGAAGCTGCTGACTTTCTTACAAGAAACTTCTATGTCGATGACGGTCTAAAGTGTGAATCTTCTGAAGCAGAAGCCATTGACCTCATTCAGAGGACAGTGAGCATGTGTGCCAAAGGTAACTTGCGTTTGCACAAGTTCGTTAACAACAGTCCAGAAGTCACAAGCAGTATCCCTGAGTCTGAACGTGCTGCTGTTGCCAAGACTAGTCTTGAACTCGGCCAGCAAGACGCTACGCCCATTGAACGAGCACTCGGCCTACACTGGTGCATCAACTCTGATGAGTTCTGTTTCAGACTTACCCTCAAAGACCGTCCCTTGACAAGACGTGGGATTCTTGCAACAGTTGCCTCCGTCTACGATCCTCTCGGTCTGATTGCACCCCTGGTTCTAGTTGGGAGACAGATTCTCCAGGGGATGTGTAGAAGCAAGATGGACTGGGATCATCCTGTTCCTGACGAGCTCCGTCCACGATGGGAAAAGTGGAGACAGGAGATGTTGAAACTCGACAAAGTGAAAATCCCCCGTTGCTTCCAACCACAAGACTTTGGAAGTTGAGCTGCACCACTTCTCAGATGCATCATTGACAGGATATGGTCAGTGTTCCTACGTGCGTCTAAAGAATGAAAGCGGTCACGTCCATTGCTCCTTGGTTATGGCAAAGGCACGAGTATGTCCTCTAAAGCCAACAACGATCCCAAGACTGGAACTCCAAGCAGCTACTTGTTCAGTGAAAATTGCCAATATCCTGGACAATGAACTCGATTATAGTTCTGCCCCACACCACTTCTGGACCGACTCACAAGTTGTTCTTGGCTACATTCACAATGAGACAAAGCGCTTCCACATGTACGTTGCCAATCGCGTCGAACGCATCCGTCAGACGACAGAAGAAATGCTGGCATCAAACTGGCTCACAGGACCCAAGTTTCTTTGGGAGAATGAGATTCCTCCTCAAGATGTTACTGCAGAAGTCTCTCCAGATGATGTTGAAGTGAAATCTGCCACTGTTCACGCAACACAAGCAAAGACTTTCACGTCCTTCGAAGAAAGGCTGACTCGGTTCTCCAGCCTTGAAAATGCACTGAAAGCAGTAGCAGTAATAGTAAAGTGCTCTTACAGGAAAAGGGGTCTGAGCATTGACGAAGTAGAAGCCAAACAAGTAGCAGAGAGGAATCTCATCTGCGCAATCCAGAAGGAAGCCTTTCGTGAAGAAAGAAAGCAACTCGACAAATCAGATTCCCTAGCCACTTCGAAGTCCAACTCACTGAGACAGCTTGACCCGTTCCTAGATGACCACGATCTGCTACGGGTGGGAGGTCGGTTGAAGAAGTCAGAAATGATGTATGGTGAAAGACATCCTGTCATCCTACCAAAGGATAGCCACCTCTCTAAACTTCTCGCCTTACACAACCATCGAAGAACAGCACATCAAAGAAGGAATCTGACCATCAATGTCATCCGGTCTACACTAGTGGGTATCGGATGACTGGTTGCAAGACGCATCGTCTTTAATTTCTTTTCAGCAAGTGTGTTCGCTGCAAACCTCTCCACCAAAGAACTGGATAAATTGATCGTTCTGATCAAAAGCTCAGAATAGTTATACTGACTATGTCTCTCACAGTTTGTGATGGTTTTCACAGTAATTTGCTGTGATATATTGACTATTATTGTAATGTACTTTGCTATTGGTTTGGTATGAAACTTTTGTTTACAAAGAATGAAATGTATAATATAGTGATTAATGTTGAAATAAAATCATAGATGATTTTGGGTGGGAGTGTGGCAGCAGTCCCCAGGCTGCTGCCATGGTAACAGTTACTCTCCCTGGCGGTATTGTTAGATGCGCGTATTGCCCTAGAATACGCTAGGCGGTATGTTTTGATTATTGTATGCGCGCAGGCGCTTCCCTTTGATCTTGTAATGGTAACCAAATAGTAGAATGATTTTATACGCTCAGATCAGTTTCACGTCTGTGGCTACCGTTAGTGCACCAGTTTTCAACAGGACCCAGATTTCGACACCCAGCAGATAATTCTTATAAAATTTTATACTCAATACAAACGTCTGACTTCAGCAATCAACCAAGTTATCAATCACATTTCTAGTCTTATGTAAACACCGTTTGTCACTTGTCATCATAATCTGACGGTACATTATTGAGGAGAAAAGCAACACAGTGTCAGCAGTCAGCAGAAATGTTGATGTCAGCCATTTTTAGGGGTTCAAAACAATATGACGCATTTTGTATACATCGCCGTAAAATTGAATTCACCCGTGCCGGTTATCTTGCTTTAGTATCAGTTTGTTTGCCAAATCTTGATGTTTGATTTCATAATCGTCTTTAGTAATTTCATGGCTGAATTCGTGATAAATGAGCAAACTTCTAGAAAGAGTTGGCTTTGAGAATGTGGCACCAGATTTCGACATTCCCATGTCAAGACACGTTAAAGAGGAAACAACAAGTTCTTGCGCAGGTATGATTGCTAGTTTGCGTCCACAATGCAGTGTACGCGTACTGTACGCGCCATGTGATTTCTGTGTGATGCGCGCTGTGATTGTGTCGAAAAATGATGCTGGGTGTCGAAATCTGATGCCAGCGACGGCGTGACGGAAATCGCTTAAAAATTGAACGCGAGTGCATTCAATGGGAATTCGTTTAAGGCATATTATCATTGGCCTTTGTAACTCAACTTCATATCGAAATTCCGAGGTAAAACGGTGCAGTATTGATGGTAAACAAGCAAATGTGCTAAAGTGTCGAAAACCGGTATCCTTACTGTACTACCGAAAACATCGAAGGTACACCGTTGGGGCACCAATTTTCGACAGGAGCCTAATTTCGACACCCAAATAAATATGTAATGAAGTCTTGTCCCAATAATGAATATATAACCCATACACTGCCTTTCGAAATGCCAAATGGTACAAAAATAGCATACTACAGTATCAAGAATCTACGTAATGTAGAAATCTACGCACCGCGTACCGTCGTTCCGCTGCACGTACGCGCAGTAGAATTGCCCAGTTCTCAGCTAAATCGAACCTTGTCAGTCGCCATCTTTGTTTCCAGACTTTCATAGAGTGGTAAGTAAGACGAATTTCAGTCTAGAAATCGATTTCCTTTATTCTTAAGACGAAAAAACAAGACAATGTGTACGTAATCCGAGAGATAATCTGGGACAGCTTCCGGTTGCGTGTTGTTCGAGTGAGCGAATGTTCTAAAATGGCGAAATCGGGAATTTACCCTGTATATTTCTCGTCGTTTACTTCAGAGATGGCGCTGCATCAGATTTCGACACGGGCCGGGCCGGGGCGCTTGTGCATTAAGTGTGTTGTCGTAATCGACATGATTGAAAAGTTGTTGCTTTGTCAAATAGAGAATATTTTATTGAAATATGATAGTTTGATAATTTCTATCAACCCAGTGTGATGGATAATCATTTTTAAAGAGATGTACACAAATTAATTTCAAAACCATTTTACACACGACGATGTATAAAGAGTGGGTAGATCTATAGGCCTATTGGTGAATTCACTAAATTGAAACCATGATTACACACACGACGGAATTATTGACATGATTGAAGGATGAGACCAAATCCGATGTCAGATTACCTTATAGATTTCATCAAAAGAAAATTTATATTTCGGCCTTATAGTAACAATTGCTTTACTTGGATCTATTATTTCATTTAATGTATTTTACCCAAGTTTTCTTCATCTAATTGGCGGCGGAACAGGGGAGCAGCGCCTCTCCGCCCCCTATTTATCTATTCATTTTTGTCAATTTAGTTTGGGCTTCTCTTCCCCCTCCTCCTTTTCCTTTTCCTTTTGCTCCTTCTCCTCCTCATTCTTCTTTTACTTGAATTTGAATACATTTGTAATGTATAATTATAAAAAGAAATAAGGCAGAAAAAATCCCACCATTTTGAAATTTTTTATTCGAAATTTGATTTTTTTTGTCATTTCTTTTGAAATATAATAGGTTTCAAAATATGTCGGGACAGGTAGATTATCCTTCCAACATCTTGCTTCCCCTTTCATTACGATTTTTTCACGCATGACTGAATGATAGCCACTCATCAGGGGGTTGGATGAAGAATGAAACGTTTTAGATAGCACTTTGGATTAGTGTGCACTTCAAGGTGATAATGATGGTGATGGTGATGACAAGGATGGTGATGATAATGATGATGCTGGTGAGGATGATAGTGATATAATGATGATGACGATGATAATAAGGATGGGGACAAAAATGACTATGGTGCTGTTGACGACAACTACAAGAGGATGATGACGCTGATGATGATAATGATTATGATGATGGTGTTGCTGGTGGCTGGTGGTGGTGGTCAATATGTTCGAGGATATTTGGTCAGAAAATTACAAGTTAAACATTTGAAATCGATGTTTTTGAAAAGTCAATTGACGCTTAGGTAAGGGATAACTTAGCAGTACTTAATGGTAACTGTGTGTTTGTGTTGTGTGTGCGTTATTCGGTGTGGATGTGTGTGCGTGTGGGGATGTGCTTGTTAATGTGTGTGAAGGGCCAGCGGGTGTATGGGTGTGTCTTTCTGTTTCAACTATGTTATATGTTTTCTTTTTTTTAATTTGTTTTTAAACTCATCAAGCACCTCGGCGCAAGTGATATTTAGCAGGCTTCTAAAGAGTGTCTGTAATAGATCCAGTCATGCATGAAAAGATCCGAAAGAAAAGGGAACGTTAAAAATGCTTGGAAATGACCTCTGCAAAATCATAATCATAAGTCTCATATTGAAAATAATATTCATACTAGTACTTAAAACAAGACAACTGCAAAATCACGAAATGATTTTTTTCGTCCCCAGTCCTTGCTCTCTCTATATTGACCTACATATACCCCCTGACTATACACCGCAACATAATTTTCTTCTGTTTGTGTTCTCGTTTTTTCTCAAAATTAAAATATTTTTTGATAACACACACACACACACACTCTCTCTCTCTCTCTGTTTATTCATGCTCCTGGTAAAATCATTTCGGTTTTGTGAACTGAAAATTTTTCATCTGCACCCTATAAACCGTAATTAGCAATGACACTTAGATATATATAGGTCTACAATGATTTGATCATTATCATTGTAAATGGAAGTATGCTTACATTTAGGCCTAAAAGTTAAATATATGTTAATTTGCTCATATCACCGGAAGTGGGTATATGCTTGGATTTCGGCTTAAAGCTTAAATATCTATAAATTATACCGTGATTAGATCATATCATCGTAAGTGGGTTTATGCTTAGATTTAGGCCTAATAACACAGCTCTGTTATTGTCAATATTTTACCCCTCTCTTTTTGTTATTGATGGAACAGACGCAAAGTCACTATATCGTTTGGTGCAATATTGACTGCATTAAGCAGTTAAAACGTAACATTGGTGAACCTGTAAACACTATTATAACTTGATACAGAGTTCCCGATCATGCCGCTCCGTGGAAAATACAAGAGATGGCGACCTGAAGACATGGAAGCAGTGATGAGAAGAGTGAGGTACGGGGAACTCTCAACGAAGGCAGCAGCTGAAGAATATGGGCTGCCACGAGCAACATTACACGACAAGCTGCTTGACCTGTCCCCAATCACCGCAACGTCAGGACCGCGCACTGCGTTAACCCCAGAAGAGGAGTGGCAGATAGTCTCGTGGCTGATTGACTCATCTCAGAGGGGGTTTGGAAAAACAAGAGGTCAAGTTTTTGATGTAAGGATAATTTCCCCTTTCAACGAAGTCTTCTAAATCTATGCAAACACGTTATTACTGTTCCAACAATTATCTTCAACCTAAAATGAATTCATGAGCTGCTACATATACCGTGCCACCCCCCCCCCCCCCACTGCATAATCCTGCACGGTTCTATGGAGCAAAGGGAGAGGGGTTTTACCCAGATTTTTCAGCGTTTCCGAAAATGGAATTACATTCAACGTAGGGGTATACAAAGATAGATAACAGCTAATTACCAACCCCAAAAGAAAGTGACTAGCAAAGGAAAATGCGAACCGGTTGGTTTTTATCCTCTACCACCCCCCCCCCAATTTTGTCTGAACAGCTCATGTTACTTTGATGTGGATCAAGAAGAGGGGAAGGGTCGGATGCTTCTCCCGTTCCGCCGCCACGTTGACTACTAGCAGGAAAATTTTCGTTCACAATATCATTGTCATTCTATAATATGGGTTGGGCAATGTTTTATCTAATCCTGAATAGTAATATCAACCCAAATGAATGAATGAAGGATAATACAATATATAAGCTTTATTATTCATTTCAGGAACTTTATGATTACTTAGTTATAAAGGTTATGCATGCATATTTTGTATTTTAATAGCATTAATGACAATGTATGGATTTTTATTCAATATTTCAAATACAGATGTCTGTATCACAAAATCATATGTATCTTCTTCATAATCAATCTTTTCTGTTTGATATTTTGAATGTTTCAATCAGTAATATGAAGAAAATTCGACGCAGTTATGCTATGAATCGACAAAACGATAAATGAAATTAAAAAAAAATCCGTAATTTCATTGTACAGGTTGTCAAAACTTTCCTAGACTCCAAGCCCTACAGAGACACCCCGTTCATCGACAATCGCCCCAGTAGGTCATGGTGGAAGGGATTTAAGGCTCGCCATCCAAACATCGCCCTCCGTGTGCCACAACCGATTGGGAAAGAGCGATGTATCTTGACACCACGTGCAGTAGATAGCTGGTTCTCAAGACTGGAGGGATATCTACAGGACCAGAATGCACGTAGCATTATGGAGGAGCCCAGGAGGATCTTCAACTGTGATGAGAGCGGGTTCGCGCTTGGAGGGCAGGCCAAAAAGAAGATTATGGCCGAAGTCGGGTGCAAGGTCGTACATGAGTTCAAAAACTCTTCGAAGGACCAGGTTATCGTCCTTGCCACCGCCTCCGCAAGTGGGACATATCTCCCACCGTTTGTTCTGATGCCAGGGAAGAGAGCGAGGAAGGGAGATAACCCGCCAAAAGGGCTACCGACAGGAAGCATCGTCCGTCGCACCAATAAAGGCTGGATAGACTCACAGTCGTTCCTGAAGTACCTAGAGGAGACTTTCATTAAGTTTCTGGATGATGCGAAGATCCCTCGCCCCGTCATACTTTTTGTTGATGGTCACCCATCACATGACAGCCTGGATGCATGTGACCTAGCTCGGAGGAATAGCATAATCTTGTATCGCTTTCCAGCGCACGCAACTCACCTACTACAGCCACTGGACGTGGCGGTATTCAAATCGCTGAAGTCATCCTGGTACAAGGTGGAGAGGGTGTACCGGAACAACCATCCAGGTGTGTTCGTGACCAGGCACAATTTACGGAGGTTTTCGGTGAAGCCTGGAGAGAGCTCACCGAGAAGCCATCCGTCGCCAAGAATGGTTTCAGAGCGGCAGGGTTGTATCCCTTTACGAAGACGTACAACCAGGCTCATCTCCTTCCTTCGGAGACCTTCCAACGTCCGCCAGCCTGTGTATCTGGAACAGATGTCGTTCTCTCCACAGTCCTCTCAACATCGGGAACAAATGTCCCGCGCACCAGCGTCTCTGTGACGAGAGTGGATGACCATCGTCCCACAGTGTCAACGACATCGGGAACAAATGCCCCGCGCCCCATCGCCTCTGTGACGAGAGCAGATGTCCATCGTCCCACAGTATCAACGACATCGGGAACAAATGCCCCGCGCCCCATCGCCTCTGTGACGATTGCAGATGTCCATCATCCCACAGTATCAACGACATCGGGAACAAATGCCCCGCGCCCCATCGCCTCTGTGACGAGAGCAGATGTCCATCGTCCCACAGTCTCAACGACATCGGGAACAAACGTCCCGCGCCCCATCGCCTCTGTGACGAGAGCAGATGACCAGCGTTCCGATGCGATCCCTACGACATCGGGGGCAGATCTCCCTCGGTCCACATTCGTTGCGGCTTCAGGAGTAGAAGTCCCGAGCCCCATCGTATTTGCGACATCGGGAGCAGATGTTCTCCTTCCCGCAGTTTCTGCGACACCAAGAGCAGATGTTCATCACGACCCAGTGCCTGTTTCATCGGAAACGGATGTTCCCGCCTTCTCCCCTTCAATAAACTCGTTTTTGCAATTACCACTAGTAACTTATAACCCCAAGAAGAGGGCAGGCATCAGGTTTGACGCCATCTCAAGTGACGAGTATTTCTGCCAGGCGACAGAAAAAAAGCGTAAAGTAGAGGAGGAGGAGGCAAGGAAGACGAGAAGAAAGAAAGAGAGGGAAGAGAGGAAAATCAAGAAGCAAAGAGAGCAAGAAGAAAAGAAAATGCAGAAGGAGCGCAAATGGCAAGTGAGTGTGGATGGTCTGAGGTTGTGTTTTCAGGTTGAGGAGTGAATTTGTGTATGTGTGTGTGTGTGTGTGTGTGTTAAATTGTTCCTGACAACACGGATTATTTTTTGTTTAAAAGCAATATGTTTGTAATGATTTCAAGAAATATACATTGATGCATCTCATTGTTAATAATTTAGAGATAATTGTCGCATAAGTTTTATTGATTTTTTTTACTACAAAATCCATCATTTAATTTCTAACTAGGCATCAAACTTCGGTGACATTAAAAATATGTAGGTGCCTGGAAACTTTTAATTACAATATGAATAGCAACGTTTTTTTTTTTATCTAGTAATTATTTTCTTCGTTATAGTACTATAAGAGATTATCACTTTCGCTTGTAAAAAAATCTTAAACAGTTCGTAGCAACGTGCCTGAATACTTGCGAGAACTCATCAAACCCCTTTGTCACAAACAATCGTATAGTACACGAAACGCAGATGATAATGGTCTCATACTTCCACCACTAAGAACTCAAGCAGGAAAAGATTGTTCTCACACTATACATCACTTCCCTGAAAACGTTCATACATTTCTCACTTGGGATAGAATTCGGTTATTTTCATATTCTTGTATAATATAAAGGTATTAAATGATGTGAATTCGTGTACATACTGTATTTTTATCACCAAAGATTAATTTTGTATTTACATGAATATTATTGACATTGTTTTGAAGTAAAGAAGGGATGTCCGTGATTTGTTATTTTGCGTATGTTAAATTAACTGTAAGACGTTTTCATCTACCAATGAACACAATGATGACAATATGGTATGTGCAAATTTACTTTTGCACAATTTGCTGTGGTACGGCTGTTTGAAATATTCTAGTTTTCTAAGAAACGGATATCCTTTCATCAGTTATTGTTCACTTGAAAAAAAAAAACATGATAAATCTGATTATCTGCATTGGTATGTTTGTAATCTCGTCTGTATGAATGCATGTTTGCTTCATTGTTCTGTGTTTTCAGCATGACTTCCATTAGGCACAAATTACGTTTGTGTTTGTGTGTGCATTAGTGTGTGTGTATATATACATATCATATATATATATGTGTGTGTGTGTGTGTGTATGTGTGTGTGTGTGCGACAGAATTGAGGAAGGATTTTTTTTTGCAATAAACTTTATTAAAAAGAGAACAGGAAAAATGGAATAAACGTCAAACGCCATCGTAACTTTGCTTGCTAACTATAACGTGAACACTTGACAGTCAGTTCAAACATGGAATGTGATGTATGTTTGTATGATTGCGAAATATTCTGTGCCAAATGATAAAAGAGGAAAATCAGAATAATATAAATGATTATGATTGGTCAAGGGAATCGATTGCGACAAATCATTGGTCATTACAAAAATGTAAATGTACGTCATCAGAAAACACGAAATTGTTTTACAGAATATTAATAAAGCAAGAGAAAATACAATGTACAATATTTTTTTTTAAATTCATGATTTCCAAACATTACACATTATCAGAAAAATGAGTAAATTATTGGCATTTAAAAGCTTTTTGATAACATTTATTTTGTGAAAATTCATTCAAAATAGTAAAAAGGTGTAGATACGGTACAAAACGTGACATGTCAACCAATGATAACCGAGTTGATAGCGATCTTATCCAATATTATTAGCATAGCGCCATCTAGTGTCGAAAATAGGTGTCGGGTGTCGAAATCTGATGTCGCGCAGACGCTACGGCAAAATCGTTATAGTTGTCTTTTCCGTGACACTTTACTAAAAGCATGTAAGTATCCTTATAGCACACACATCAAGCCATATCTAGACCAAAAATGAGATGGCAATCTTGTAAATATTCAGAATTATCAATCATTATGTCCTAAAGTGTCGAAAACTGGTGCCCCTACTGGTACAACATTCAGCAACGAAATCTTTAAAGGAAAAGGAATCAAAGTTAACGAACCATAAACAAGCTGCTTATATGTGATATAATGTTCACCAAAGAGGTAAGCAATTTAAATAATTATGATTGTATTAAGTCTTATATACAATATAGAGGTTCTATATGTGATTCTTATGATTATAGTATTTTATAAGTTTGTATGGTAGCCCTACTACATATCGACCACCCGTATTGAAACCGACCGCGTATAATTCGCGCACTGAACACTTAGTACGCACTTCTCTGCGCGCAAAGCACATAAAAATGGATTGGCTTTGAATGTATATGAGGATGGTGTGGGAAAACGCGATAATTCACTGTTCATTAATGGTTTTAATCAAGGACAAAATTTCGAATGAATATTTTCACCGAATCGTAATGACAGCACAATGTAATGTCTATGGAAGTTTCTAAGAGGCTTCTAAAAAGCTTCGTACAACACGGTCTTCAATACAACTCGGTTTGCGTGCATTGTCAATGCAAAAACAGCGGTCGATCCTAATAACGCGATTTACCGCGGGGAGCTGAAACGAGGCCACGCAAGTTCGTCGGCGATATTTTTGCACTGAAACTTCGAATCGAAAAGGGAACAACGGCATTTGATAGAGCTGGATTTTCTCAATCACGTAGGTCAAGTTTTTTTACGTGAATTTCAGTGTTAAATTGATATTGGATCAATATTGTATTTTTAATTGATATATGTTGTATTCTTTATTTGGTATATATTTGCTTTTGTTTACCATTTTCTTCTTTGTTGAAATGTTTGAATATGTATATGCATGTAAGTATATGATATTTTTTTCATTTTTGAAGCGCCATGAGCACTGAAAAGTGGACCTGTGCAAGTAGCCACTATTATTATTATTATTATTATTAAATATTCTTATCAAGCAAATAAACATTAGGCGGTCGATTAGTAGTAGGTCCAACCATACATAGAGGTTAAGATTTGATAATGAATATACTGTGAAGAGTGATCGAATTAGTATACTCTTTAGCAAATGTGAGATTGAAAGCACTGTGATTTATAGATGTATATAATTTAGTAATTATTGTATAAATCATTAGACATGTATGAATGACAAAGCAATTTCATTGTAATTTGTGAAACTGAATTAGATCTTATTATTGTATATTTTACTTATACAATTTTCTTTACAGTTTCACGGGTACGACGTACTGTTGTGAATAAACACCTGATCGCAACACATATCGTCCCGTTTGTCAACTGGTACTTTATTGCATGGGCAGCTACAACCAATAATGTCATAACAACCACTAATGTCATAACACGTCGACGACAAAAGTCATAATGACCACTAATGTCATAATACGTCGACGACAAATGTAAAAATCGGATTAACCACTGTCATAACACGTCGACGACTTACTGCAAATTTCACAACACGTCGACGACCAATGTCAAAATGGGATTAACCACTAATGTCATAACACGTCGACGACAAATGTCAAAATTTCTGAATTTACTGCAAATGTCATAACGTATCACAGGGGCGGATCCAGGAATTCCGTAAAGGGGAGTCGCCTTTACAAAATCAAAGGCTGGCGAACCCCCCCCCCCCCCATTTTCTTATTTTCATTTCTGTTGCGTTAACAAAATATAGAGAGGGGGCACCAGAGGGAGATGTGCCCCCTCCTGATTCGCGATTGCGTCAACCGCAAATGTCAAAATTGGATTAACCACAAATGTCATAAGACGTCGACCACAAATGTCAGAATTTTCAAACGTGACTGCAAATATCATAATGCGTCACAGGTGCGGATCCAGGAGTTTCGTAAAGGGGATAAATAAATACTGCTGCTGCACACCCACCCCCATTTTTTTTTCATTTTTTCTATTGTTTTAAGTGAAGAAAAAAAGAGAGGACGGCACCAGAGGGGAATGTGCCCCCTTCTCGATCCTCAAAACTCATTGCTTGCATTATAGGGGCGGATACAGGAATTCCGTAAAGGGGAGGCGCCTTTACAAAATTAAAGCTGCCGGAACCCTACCCCATTTTTTTCTTTTTATTTCTGCTATTTAAAAAAAAAAAAAAAAGATAGGGGGCACTAGAGGGGGGTGCAACACCTCTCGATGTGAGATTGCGTCAATCACAAGTTAATGTCGAAACCCATCGTTTGCATTACAGGGGCGGATCCAGGAATTCCGTAAAAGGGAGGCGCCTTTACAAAAGTAAAGGCTTCCACCCCCATTATCTTTTACTTTCTGTTATTTTAACAACAACAAAAAAAGGAAGGGGGGCACCAGAGAGGTATGAGTCCCCTCTCCACATGTCGAAACTCATTGCTTGCCTTACAGGGGCGGATCCAGGAATTCCGTAAAGGGGAGTCGCCTTTACAAAATCAAAGGCTGGCGAACCCCCCCCCCCCCCCCACCCATTTTCTTATTTTTATTTCTGTTGCGTTAACAAAATATAGAGAGGGGGCACCAGATGGGGATGCGCCCGCCCCCTCTCGATCCTCGATTGTGTCAACATCAAATTTCAAAAACGCATTGCTTGCATCATAGGGGCGGGTCCAGGAATTCCGTAAAGGGGAGACGCCTTTATAAAATGGAAGGCTTCCGCAAACCGCCTCCCCTTTTTTTAATTCATTTCTATTGTGCTAACAAAAATAGAGACGGGGAGGGGGTACCGCGCCCCCCTCTCGATCCGCAACTCCGTCAACACCAACTTATGGCAAAACCCATTCTTTGCTTTACAGGGGGCTGAACCAGGAATTCAGTAAAGGGGAGGCGCCTCTACAAAATTAAAGACTGCCGCACCCCCATTCTTTTCTTTTTATGTTTTTTCACCTCTCCATCAATGATTCCCTCAACCACAAATGTTAAAACTCATTGCTTGCATTACAGGGGCAGATCCAGGAATTCAGTAAAGGGGAGGCGCCTCTACAAAATAATTATTACTGCTGCCGCACCCCCATTTTTTGGTTTTTATCTTTATTTATCATTTTATTTATTTCCAGTTTTATTTAACCAGGGTACCCTTTGGGCTACGCCCCTATTTTTTGTTTTAATTAGAAAAAGAGAAGGGGACACCAAAGTGGGATGCGCCCCCCCCCCATTTTCTTATTTTTATTTCTGTTGTGTTGACAAATATAGAAAGGGGGCACCAGAGCGGGATGCGGCCCTCTCGATCCGCGATTGCGTCAACCGCAAATGTCAAAATTGGATTAACCACAAATGTCATTAGACGTCGACCAACGAATGTCAAAATTTCCAAACGTACTGCAAATGTCATAACGCGTCACAGGGGCGGATCCAGGAGTTTCATAAAGGGGAGTCGCCTTTACAAAATCAAAGGCTGGCGAACCCCCCCCCCCCCTACCCATTTTCTTATTTTTATTTCTGTTGCGTTAACAAAATATATAGAGGGGGCACCAGAGGGGGATGCGCCCCCTCTCGATCCGCGATTGCGTCAACCACAAATTTCAAAACACATTGCTTGCATTATAGGGGCGGGTCCAGGAATTCCGTAAAGGGGAGACCCCTTTACAAAATTAAAGACTGCCACACCCCCATTCTTTTCTCTTTATTGTTTTCGTTTAAACAAAAGAAATAAAAAGAAATACATAAGGGGGAGGAGAATTGCGCAAGCCTTTCATTTTGAAAAGACGTCTCCCCTTTGCGCTTTACGGAATTCCTGGACCCGCCCCGGTAATGCAAGCAATAAGTTTACGCAATCGCGAATCGAGAGGGGGCTCACCCTCCTCTGGTTCCCCCTTTCTATTTTGTTGTTGTTGTTAAAACAACAGAAATAAAATGAAAAATATAGGGGGTGCAGCATACAGGGGCGGATCCAGGAGTTTCGTAAAGGGGAGGCGCCATTTCAAAATTGGAACTGCCGCACCTCTACTCCCAATTTTTTTTTTCATTTTTTCTATTGTTTTAACTAAAAAAAAAAAAAAAAAGAGAGGGGGCACCAGAGGGGTGCGCCCCCTTCTCTATCCGCGTTTGCGTCAACCACAAAATGTCAAAACTCATTGCTTGCATTGTAGGGGCGGATACAGGAATTCCGTTAAGGGGAGGCGCCTTTACAAAATTAAACCTGCCGCAGCCCTGCCCCATTTTTCTTGTTATTTCTGTTATTTTAACAAAAAATAGGGGGCTGTAGAGCCCACTAATGTCAAAATCGCCCACTAATGTCAAAACAACCACTAATGTCATAACACGTCGACGACAAATGTCAAAACAACCACTAATGTCATAACACGTCGACGACAAATGTCATAAAAACCACTAATGTCATAACACGTCGACGACAAATGTCAAAATAACCACTGATGTCATAACACGTCGACGACAAATGTCAAAATTTCCATTTTTACTGCAAATGTCAGAACACGTCGACGACAAATGTCAAAATTTCCACATTTACTGCAAATGTTATGACGCGTCACAAGGGCGGATCTAGGAATTCCATAAAGGGGAGGCGCCTTTACAAAATCAAAGGCTGGCGCGACCCTACCCTCGTCCCCCCCCCCCCGCCCCATTTTCTTATTTTTATTTCTGTTGCGTTGACAAACTAAAGAGAGGAGGCACTAAAGGGGGATGCGCCCCCTCTAAATCCGAGATTGCGTTAACAACAAATATCAATATTGGATTAACCACAAATGTCATAACACGTCGACCACAAATGTCATAACGCGTCCAGGAATTCCGTCAAGGAGAGGGGGGCCTTTACAAAATCACAGGCTGGCGCGACCCTCCCCCCCCCCCCATTTTCTTCTTTTTATTTCTGTTGTGTTGACGAAATAAAGAGAGGGGCACTAAAGGGGAATGCGCCCCCCCCCTCTCAATCCGCGATTGCGTCAACCAGAAATGTCAAAATCGAGTATCAACCACAAATGTCATAACACGTCGACCGTAGATGTCAAAATTTTCAAACTAACTGTAAATGTCATAACGCGTCACAGGGGCGGATCCAGGAATTCCGTGAAGCGGGGGGGGGGGGGGCGCATTTACAAAATCAAAGGCTGGCGGGACAACCCCCCCCCCCCCCATTTCATGTTTTTGTTTCTGTTGGTTTTTTTTTGTTTTGTTTTTGTTTTGCTTGTTTTTTTTTTTGCTGTTTTAACCTAATATTTATAGTGAGGGTTCACTAGAGGTGGATGCACCCCCTCTCGATCCATCATTGCGTCAACCACAAATGGAAAAACTCATTGCTTGCATTACAAGGGCGGATCCAGGAATTTCGTAAAGGAGAGGCGTCTTTACAAAGTCAAAGGCTGGCGCGAACCTCCCCCTCTCCCATTTTCTTCTTTTTATTTCTATTGTGTTGACGAAATAAAAGAGAGGGGCACTAAAGGGGGGTGCGCCCCCTCTCAATCCCCGATTACGTCAACCGCAACTGTCAAAATCGGGGATTAACCACCAATGTCATAAAACGTCGACCACAGATGTCAAAATTTTCAAACTAATTGCATATGTCATAAGTATAACGCGTCACAGGGGTGGATCCAGGAATTCCGTGAAGTGGAGGCGCCTTTACAAAATCAAAGGCTGGCGCGACCCTCGTCCCCCCCCCCCCCTGCCCCCATTTTCTTATTTTTATTTCTATTGTGTTGACAAAATATAGAAAGGGGGCACCAGAGCGGGATGCGGCCCTCTCGATCCGCGATTGCGTCAACCGCAAATAATAATGTCAAAATTGGATTAACCACAAATGTCAGTAGACGTCGACCAACGAATGTCAAAATTTCCAAACGTACTGCAAATGTCATAACGCGTCACAGGGGCGGATCCAGGAGTTTCGTAAAGGGAAGGCGCCTTTACAAAATTAAAGCTGCCGCAACCCTACCCCATTTTTTTCTTTTTATTTTTGCTGTTTTAACAAAAAATAGATAGGGGCACTAGAGGGGGTGCTGTTGCGACACGGATTGTCGCCCCTACACGGATTGTCGCCTCCTGCTCGGGGCGACAATCCGTGACGGGCGTTGGTGGCACGGATTGTCGTCCCCTACACGGATTGTCGCCTGGCGACAATCCGTGTAGGGGGCTGGCGGCACGGATTGTCGCCCGCCCTCGAAGCACATTTTGCTGGGTAATATCGTTCTGGACATAATCATTGAAATACTAACACATAACTTACATGGCTACATCCATGCAAACATGTCATGTAAAAAGTCATGGTGAGGTTTCAAGTGTGTATGTGCGCGTGCACATAATAATTTAGTATCCGTTTGTGCGTGTGTGTGTGTGTGTGTGTGTGTGATGGAAGAATGTGTTTATTATGTCAGTTTTTTGCGTATGTGTTTTGTAGCTGCGCGTGGGGAGGGATACCTAGTAAGCTGTTGCTGGCATAAACGTTGATATTGATTTTATCAGCAGCTTTGAATTTGATGAGTTTGTTTGGCAGATTTGTATAATTATGAATTCGGAGTGGAGCTTGCGTGCGGGTAGATGCTGCTTTTCTGCATACGGTCCATTATTTCTTATTTATCAACATTGGGAAATCGTTTCATCAGGAAGGAATGTGGTATCGGTTCGGGTGTGCGTCGGTATGTGGGAAGGGGGTTACATTTCGTTATTGCAAAAGTTTGTTACTCTGAAGGCTCATTCGTCCGAAGGCTCATTATTCCGAAGGTTCGTTATTCCGAATTTCATTTTTGGATCAACGAACCTCTAGGTATAGGGAATTGTGTGTTTCGGATATTAAAATGAAGCCTCGGAAAAAACGAAACTTCGGAATAACGGAACCTTCGTGTGTGTGTGTGTGTGTGTGTGTATGTGTGTGTGTGTGTGTGTGTGTGTGTGTGTGTGTATGTATGTATGTATTTGGGTTCGTGAATGTGGGTGTGGGATGATTTAGGTTTTGTTTAATCAGGGGTTGGTGGGTTGGGGATTGGATTTGAAGAAGGATAGTTATAAATGGTATGACAGATGTTGGTAGGATCTAATATTTAGGATAGATGTAGGCCCTAGATTTGTTTCGGATGGGGAGGGGAGGGGGTGGTCGGGTTTTTTATGACTGATTTCATTCTAGATTCGTGTAATGTATTTGTGTGTTTTTTTTTATATGTCCTTGTAAGTAAGAAGGTGTTACATAATCCAAACCAATGTATTCAAGGAATATAGGTTTGGTAGGGCCCTACATGTCAAAACTTTCTCGTGAAGAAATTGTTAGTAGGGTTGGTCTATAATCGAGTTATCTATGTTGAAGTGAGATTATTTGTGGTATAAATTGACAAATGGATTTGTTTCTGTTTCGAATTGCCATTTGTAACTTTTTTTTCATGTTACACACAGAATGAGTCGATTTATGAATGATTTGAATGAAATCAATGAATATCAAGGAAAAAAGTGTTGAGTTGGTTTATTTGCATTATGAGGATTTGTTTGAGTGTTTGTTGGTGTTTGTTTGTATTACGTATGTATTAGCGGTGTGCAATGGCAGTTCGTTTGTGCTAAAATCAACTAACGATTGACAATTTTTTTACGGCGTGTGGAAATTATTCGCTCATGCATAAAGCATGCCAAACCTATTCTGGGACAAAGAATAGTGGTATGGACGTTCTAGTTTATAAGACTGATGAAAGAAAATGACTGCAGTGAAAAATGAACAAAGACAAATAACATTTGGGGAGGGTACCTCCCTCGTATGTATTTTCTCTCAGTCTCTCTCTCGCCTAGCCTGCCTCACCGCTGATATTGGTTCACACACCCATACTATTTTTAGATCAACGCTGGTGTGAATTTTTTAAACACGTGCTCATACACTCTGAAGGCGTTTGTATTGCCACAGTAGCGCCGCTATATTCCACATACACACGTAAGCATACAGGCACACGTATACACACAGACAAACAAACCACTACCACTATGACCACCACACATGCACAGTTTCTACATATTGTATTATTATACTCCAAACACACACACATACACACATTTACACACACACACACACACACACAGACACACACACACACAACAAATCATACACATCACATATCATGCAGCTCACAATACACACACACACACACACACACCCACACACACCCACACCCACACACACACACACACACACACACATACGCATAACTTACCAGTCATACCCATCCCACCAAAGCTTAACACTGGAGGAACCACCCCGAGCCCGGGGCGACAATCTGTGACGGGGCGACAATCCGTGTCGCAACAATTTTTTTGCCAACACGGATTGTCGCCTTCGAGGTCAAAAAGTGGGAACTGCACAAGCGTCACGGATTGTCGCCAGGCGACAATCCGTGTAGGGGGCGACAATCCGTGCCGCCAGCGCCCGTCACGGATTGTCGCCCCGAGCAGGAGGCGACAATCCGTGTAGGGGCGACAATCCGTGTCGCAACAGGTGCTCCCCCCCCCCCCCCTCGATCTTAGATTGCGTCAACCACAAGTTAATGTCAAAACCAATCGTTTGCATTACAGGGCCGAATCCAGGAATTCAGTAAAGGGGAGGCGCCTTTACAAAATAATTATTAGGGCTGCCGCATCCCCCATTTATTTGTTTTTATGTTTATTGTTTTTATTAAAAAAAAGAGAGGCGGGGCACCAAAAGGGAATATGCCCCCTTCTCGATCCGCAATTGCGTCAACCACAAATGTCAAAACTCATTGCTTGCCTTACAGGGGCGGATCCAGGAATTCCATAAAGAGGAGGCGCCTTTAGAAAATGAAAGGCTGGCGAGACCTCCCCCCCCCCCCCATTTTCTAATTTTTATTTCTGTTGCGTTAACAAAATATAGAGAGGGGACCGTATCAGGACAAGTATCAGGACAACTCCCCCCGGAGGACTCCTCCCCCGGGGACTACTCCCACCTGACAACTCCCCCCGGAGGACCAATCCCCCGGAGGACGTCTCCCCCGGAGGACTACTCCCCCGGAGGATGTCTCCCCCGGGGGACTACTCCCCAGGGGACTACTCCCGCGGGGACTACTCCCCGGAGGACTACTCCCCCGGAGGACCCACTCCCCCGGAGGACTACTCCCCGGAGGACCACTCCACCCCGGAGACCCCGGAGGAACCACTCCCCCGAGGACCACCGAGACCACTCCCCGGACGACAACTCCCAGGTTGACTAATCCCCTGGGTGACCACCCTCACCACTTTTTTTTTAAATGAAAGAATTCGATTTAAATTCCTGTGGACGCTGATCTTTCAAGAGTGACAAAGTTAACTTTAAGTTTGTGTGAACGTAACCTATATAGTTCCTCTATTCTTTGTTCATTCCTTCATTTTATAATGATAATTGAGCTTCGGCTAAGTACACGGAATTTTATTTCACCAATAACTCAAAAATAGATGTTCTACATCATTATTCGGTAAAACTAAGGGGTCACCTCGTCCTTAATTCCCAAATTCCCATCTGCTGTCTATCTAATTAATGCGCTTTTGGCAATCATATCTTATTTCTTGTTATTTACAGTCTGGAAAAAATTAATAAAATTCCCATTAACAAAAACTGTCAACCTGAAAAAATATACCACACAATAAAGGAACGTCACTGTAATGTATATTTTTGAAATAAGTTTCTTCTTCCTTTGACATCTAGAGGAAGGTTCCACAAACCATGCGTTTTTTGAAGACTTTTACATTGTAGGTTTGAATGTGATCGTATATGTTTTTTTTTTCTGTGTTTTTGAGACACCTAGTAATTGGTAAACTTTCCTTGTATTTATTATGATATTACGTTATGAAAAACTGATGGCCGGTAAGGAACCCATAGTCAACAAAATAGAGTCATTGTGGGAGCGACGGAGCGAGCGTTGTTGTTGTTGTTATTTTAAAGATCGAAAGAAGAGAGAGAGAGAGAAATGGGGCCCTATACAAATAATTTGCCCCAGACAGCACTTATAACATAAAACAAACATTATAGATCGTAAAGAGATATAAACAAGAATATTAAATGCATACCAAGTCTCCTCGAGGGAGCTCATATCGTCTCCACGAGGGAGCTCATATTGTCTCCACAAAGGAGCTCATAAAGTCTCCACGAGGGAGCTCATATTGTCTCCATAAAGGAGCGAGCGTGTTGAAATTTTTGCAATTTTGCAGTCCAAACTTGCTCGTTGTCGCTTTATTATATCCGAGTTTATCCGTTTATTGCTTGCTTATTATTCCTTTCAAATTGGTGTAGAAAGAAAACAAGAGCTCGGGGAAAAAAGGGGGGGGGGTGTTAGACGCCCACCCAAGTATCACAGTCACCACATCTGACGCAATTTCCTGGAAATTAAAGCTACTTCTCCATTTTTCTATGAACCCCACCCCCCGGGCCACATACCCAATAAAACTGTATTATAGCGATCTCAGGGACGTAGGTGTGGGTGGGGCAAGACCAACATTTTCCCGGTCAGTGGCCAAGTACAGATTTTTTTTTTTTGGGGGGGGGATGGAAGAAGTAATTTTCCCTGACTCTTAAACATAGGTTGCTTTACAAAACACATTCCTTCAGCGTAAAACTTGAATGTAGGTCGGGTGCAGAGTCTCTCTGCAGGGGGTCCGGGAGACGGAGCGTCTGGAAGCTCTCGAGATTAGCCACTTTAAATTGAACATGTCAACTATGTTTTTTTTTTAATGTGACGCGCGTATGTTTTATTTACACAATACAATCAAGATGTATGTGCATAGGGTGCAGGCTTCAGAGCCCCTTGCCCCTGTCGTGGTTCGGGGACCGAGCTCCCGAAAGCTCCCGAGATTTTAGACATTGTAAGCCTTGGAATTGGGCGCTGTTTCAATTGAAATTAAGCATGGGTGCTTTACAGAACACATTGCTTCAGCGTAAAACTTAATGTAAGTGGGGTGTAGGGGACAGAGCCCCTAGCCTGCGGGGGGGGGGGGGAAGTAGCCTTTTGTCAAGGCCTCTCGCTGTATGGTGAAGAGAGCCCAGCTGAGTGGGCTGGGCTCGCTTCGCTCGCCCATTACAGCGAGAGGGCCTTGATAAAAGGCAAGGGGGGGGGGGGGAGCGGAGCCCCTTGAAATTCTCGAGATATATACATTATTTGAAACCATGAAGAAGGCTGCAATTTTGAATAAAAATGTGAAATGCCTATATATGCTTTACAAAATAAATTGCGCCAGTTCTATGCGAGTAGGATCCAGGGGCCCACCTTAAGATGCACCCGGTGCACCCCAGCAGGGTGTGGGTGCACCGGCATGCAAGGCAGAGCCCCTGCCGGGGTCTGGAGAGCTCTAGAGATTTAGACATTTAAACCTTGAAGTTGGCAGCTATTAAAAAAAAAATAGCATGGCTGGCTTTACAAAACACATCGCTTCACCGTAAAACTTAGAGCCCGTCCCGGGGGTCCGGGAGTGAAGCCCCCCCCCCCCCCGAAGCTTTCGATATTGAAGCACTGTAA
The DNA here is from genome assembly GCF_964275005.1 of Diadema setosum. Taxonomy (NCBI): domain Eukaryota; kingdom Metazoa; phylum Echinodermata; class Echinoidea; order Diadematoida; family Diadematidae; genus Diadema; species Diadema setosum. The sequence goes on from NC_092691.1 coordinate 14,623,083, forward strand.
GGCTTGAAGATTTTTAATTAACAGTGACATGCCCATATATACTTTACAAAAGGTCATACGCACAGTTTTTCCTGCATGGAAGGGCACAATTTCCAAAATGGTGCGAGGGTGCGGAGCGCCCGAGTTCGAAATTTTTGCATTTTCAGAACTGAAATTGAGTGATTAGGTGCACATTTTGGGGGAATTTTCGGGGGCGATTGCCCCCCCCCCCCTTGCTGCTTGTTAAGCAAACACTTTCGACAATGTAAAACTTCTGTCTTTCTTAACTTTTAAAAGGTGTGTACAGTTCTGCATGAGGTGAGGATTTAGCTTTTAAACGTTTTGCGAGACATTCAGAAACCACTCTATGAGATGTCAAAGAGCATGCATTTCTATAAATAGGGATATCAAAGTTTATTTGATGAAAATTGGTTTCGAAATGGCTGAGATATCCAAAAATAAGATGAAACAAAGAGATCCTAATAAAAGGCGTGGTCTGTCGCTTTTATTATTATCACTCTTTTTGATGTCTCATCCATTTGAAAACCAATTTTCACCAAATAAACGTTGATTCCTTCTTAAAATTACATGCTCTTATCATATTTCATAAGAGGTTTCTCATTATCTCACTTTGGAATGTTCAAAACATGATCCCCACCTTAACTAGTACTGTACAGTCCCTTTAAATAACTGGGTCCCCTCGCGTCTCCCAATCTAGGCTTATGCAATATGCCGCTTGGCGTGCCCTTTCCTTTTCCCTTCTTCCCACTTTCAGTCTCTATTCCCTTTCTTTATTTTTTCATCCTCCTTTCCCTTCACGTTTTCCGTCTTTCCGCTCCGTTTTGTTTTTCCCGATTTCCCGTTTCTTTTTACTTATGTTTCCTCCTTATTTCTCACATAATTTGTTTTCCCCTAATCCTTCTCTTCAACTCCTCTTTTCTTTCAATTTCCTCGTCTGTTTCTTCACTTCTCCCATTTCTTTTTTTCTTTCTTTCCTGTTTTTTTCCTTTCCCTCTTTTTCCTTTCCCTTTCTTCCTTCCCCTTCCTTTCTTTCTTTCTTTTCCTCCTCCTCCTTTCTCTTTTTTTCTCCTTTCCTGTCTCTTTCTCCACTCTTTGCCTTTCTCTCTCCCTTTTCCTATTCTTCTTTCCCTCCTCCCCTCTTTTTCCTTTCTTTCTTTCCTTTCCTCTTCCCTTTTTTTCTTCCGTTTATCTTTCTTTCTTTCTTTCTTTCTTTTCCTCTCTCTTTCTTTCCCTTTTTTGTTTCCTTTCCTTTCTTTCTCCCTCTCTCCCTTTCCCTTTTTTCCTTCATTCCTCTCCCTTCATTTTCCCAGTTAGGGGTAGAGTTAGGGAGGACTTCCGGAGGGCAGTCTGCCCCCGGCTGTTACGCTACTGAGCAAGCTCTGAGCAGGGAGGTGGAAAGAGACTACGACCAGATTCGGAGAGGCCGCATCACGAATCCCTTGCTGCTGCACTGTTTTTTGTTTGTTTGTTTGTTGTTGTTTTTTGTCTGTTTGTTTGTTTTGGGTTTTTTTAGAAGGCAATGTTCTGGGCTGCTTAAAATTCCTGCTTTGTTACAGGATAACATTCCCGCATTTCACATTTGATGTCTCAAAAAGCACTTGGAATTTATCAACAGAATCAACTTCACTCTCACTTATTACAAAGTGCATGATTCCCCCCCCCCCTTTTTTTTGCAGGATCAAAAGAGGATATCGGCCCCATCCCAAGCGAAAGGGAGATTTTCAGGCCTGGGTGGGTAATAAGTATGGGGGAGTTGTCCTCGGGGGAGTGGTCCTCCGGGGCAAGAGTCCTCCGGGGGAGTAGTCCTCGGGGGAGTTGTCCCCGGGGGAGTTGTCCCCGGGGGAGTTGTCCCCGGGGGAGTTGTCCCCCGGGGGAGTTGTCCCCGGGGGAGTTGTCCCCGGGGGAGTTGACCCCGGGGGAGTGGTCCTCGGGGGGAGTGGTCCCCGGGGGAGTGGTCACGGGGGGAGTAGTCCTCCGGGGGAGTTGTCCCGGGGGAGTTGTCCCTGGGGGAGTGGTCCTCCAGGGGAGTGGTCCGCCCCCTCCCCGCGTGCTTTTTTTAGACGGCGCAGATTGGGGACTCTAAAATCTGTTGGGGACCCTATCCCTAAACCTAACCCTAATCCTAATCCTAACCCTAACCATCAAACCTAACCCTAACCTAACCCTAACCCTAACCAAAAACCCTATCCCAACGTTTTTCCCATAGGTTTAACACGCGCCATCCCCCAATCTGAGTGGTCCCCCGGGGACCACTCCCCCGGGGGAGTTGTCCCCCAGGGGAGACATCCTCCGGGAGAGTAGTCCTCCGGGGAGACGTCCTCGGGGGAGTAGTCCTCCGGGAGACGTCCCTCGGGGGGGAGTAGTCCCTCCGGGGGAGGCGTCCTCCGGGGGAGTTGTCAGGTGGGAGTAGTCCCCGGGAGTGTCCTCCGGGGAGCAGTCCTAGAACCAGAGGGGACACCAAAGGGGAAGCGCCCCCTCTCGATCCGCGATTGCGTCAACCACAGTTAATGTCAAAACACATCGTTTGCGCTACAGGGGCGGATCCAGGAATTCCGTAAAAGGGAGGCGCCTTTACAAAATTAAAGGCTTCCATCCCCCCATTTTTCTTTTTATTTCTGTTGTTTTAACAAAACAAAAAAATAAGGGAGGACCAGAGAGATATTAGTCCCCTCTTCATCTATCATTGCGTCAACCACAATGTCAAAACTTATTGCTTGCATTACAGGGGCGGATCCAGGAATCAGTAAAGGGGAGGCGCCTTTACAAAATCCTTATAAGGGCTGCCGCACCCCCCCCTCATTTTTCGTTATAATTGTTATTGTTTTAATTTAAAAAAAAAAGAGGGGGCACCAGATGGGGATGTGCCTCCTTCTCGATCCGCGATTACGTCAACCATAATATCAAAACTAATTGCTTGCCTTACAGGGGTGATTCCATTAATTCCGTAAAGGGGAGGCGCCTTTACAAAATTATAACCTGCCGCACCCCCTATTTTTCTTTTTATTTTGGTTGTCTAAACAGAAAAATGAAAGGAGGCACCACAGAGGGATGCGCCCCCTCTCGATGCGCAATTCCGTCAACCGTAAATGTCAAAACTCATTTGTCATTGCTTGCATTATAAAGGCGGGTCCAGGAATTCCGTAAAGAGGAGACGCCTTTATAAAATAAAGGCTTCCGCAAACCGCCTCGCCCTTTTTTCATTTAATTTCTTTTGTGTTAACAAAAATAGAGACAAGGAGAGGGTACCGCCCCCCCCCCCCCCGATCCCCGACTGCGTCAACCACAAGTTAATGGCAAAACCCAGTGTTTGCATTACAGGGGTCGGAACCAGGAATTCCGTAAAGGGGAGGCCCCTTTACAAAATTAAAGACTGCCGCCCCCCCCCCTATTTTTTATGTTTATCTTTTTTTTTTCGTTTAAACAAAAAAAGACGTCTCCCCTTTACGCTTTACGGAATTCCTGGACCCGCCCCTGTAATGCAAGCAATGAGTTTTGACATTGGTGGTTGACCAGAAAGAGGCGCATCCCCCCGGTACCCCACCCTTTCTCTCTCGATCTCTTTTTTAGCTAAAACAATAAAACTAAAAAAGTCAAAATGGGGGGGGGTGCGGTAGCTTTAATTTTGTAAAGGCGCCTCCCCTTTAGGGAATTCCTGGATCCGCCCTTGTAATGCAAGCAATGAGTTTGGACATTTGTGGTTAACGCAATCATGGATGGAGAGGGCACGCATCCCTCTATGGTGCTCCCCCTTCCCATCTATTTTTTTTTTAACATCAGAAATAAGAAAAAACGGGGAGGGGGTGTTGAAGACTTTGACTTTTTAAAGGCTACGGCCCCTCCCCGTCTGTGTTTTTGTTAAAACAAAACAAAGAAAAAAAGAAAAAGAAAGGGAGGGGGACGAGGGTCGCGCCAGCCTTTGATTTTGTAAAGGCGCCTCCCCTTTATGGAATTCCTGGATCCGCCCTTGTGACGCGTCATAACATTTGCAGTAAATGTGGAAATTTTGACATTTGTCGTCGACGTGTTATGACATTAGTGGTTAATCCGATTTTCACATTTGTCATCGACGTGTTATGACATTTGCAGTAAGAATGGAAATATTGACATTTGTCGTCGACATGTTATGACATTACTGGTTGATCCGATTTTGACATTTGTCGTGGACGTGTTATGACTTTAGTGGTTGTTAAGACATTTGTCGTCGACGTGTTATGACATTAGTGGTTACTTTTACATTTGTCGTCGAAGTGTTCTGACATTAGTGGTTGTTTTGACATTAATGGGCGATTCTGACATTAGTGGGCTCTACAGGGATGCGCCCCCTCTCGATTCGCGATTGCGTCAACCGCAAATGTCAAAATTGGATTAACCACTAATGTCATAAGCCGTGGACCACAAATGTCAACATTTCCAAACGTGCTGCAAATTTCATAACGCTTCACAGGGGCGGATCCAGGAGTTTCGTAAAGGGGAGGCACCCTTACAAAATTAGAACTGCCACACCCCCCTATTTTTTTCTTTTTATTTCTGTTGTTTAAAAAAAAAATGAAAGGAGGCACCAGAGAGGGATGCGCCCCCTTTCGATCTGCGATTGCGTCAACCGCAAATGTCAAAATTGGATCAATCACAAATGTCATAACACGACGACGACAAATGTCGTAACACGTCGACGACAAATGTCATAATGACCACTAATGTTATAACACGTCGACGACAATGTCATAATGACCACTAATGTCATAACACGTCGACGACAAATAATGTCAAAATCGGATCAACCACTAATGTCATAAAACGTCGACGACAAATGTCAAAATTTCCAAATTTACTGCAAATGTCATAACGCGTCACAGGGGCGGATCCAGGAATTCCATAAAGCGGAGTCGCCTTTACAAGATTAAAGGCTGGCGAGACTCTCTCTCCCCCCCCCCCCATTTTCTTATTTTTATTTCTGTTGCGTTAACAAAGGGGGCACCAGAGCGGGATGCGCCCCCTCTCGATCCGCGATTGCGTCAACCGCAAATGTCAAAATTGGATTAACCACAAATGTCATTGGACGACGACCACAAATGTCAAAATTTCCAAACGTACTGTAAATGTCATAACGCGTCACAGGGGCGGATCCAGGAGTTTCGTAAAGGGGAGGCGAATTTACAAAATTAGAACTGCCGCACCCCCACCTCCCACCTTTTTCATTTTTTTTTTGGTATTAAGTAAAGAAAATAAGAGAGGAGGGCACCAGAGGGGGATGCGCCCTCTTCTCGATCCGCGATTGTGTCAACCACAAATGTCAAAACTCATTGCTTGCATTTCTGGGGCCGATCCAGGAATTCCATAAAGGGGAGGCGCCTTTACAAAATAATTATTAGGGGTACCGCATCCCCCCCCCCCCCACACATATTTTTTTTTTATTATTAAAAAAAGAGAGGGGGTACCAAAGGGGGATACGCCCCGTTCTCCATCCGCGATTGCGTCAACCACAAATGTCAAAACTAATTGCTTGACTTACAGGGGCGGATCCAGGAATTCCATAAAGGGGATTCGCCTTTACAAAATAATTATTAGGGCTGCCGCACCCCCCCCCCCCGCATTTTTTTTTTTGTTTTTTTATTAAAAAACGAGAGGGGGCACCAAAGGGGGATACGCCCCCTTCTCGATCCGCGATTGCGTCAACCACAAATGTCAAAACTAATTGCTTGACTTACAGGGGCGGATCCAGGAATTCCGTAAAGGGGAGTCGCCTTTACAAAATCAAAGGCTGGCGAGACCCCCCCCCCCCCCCATTTTCTTATTTTTATTTCTGTTGCGTTAACAAAATATAGAGAGGGGGCACCAGAGGAGGATGCGCCCCTCTCGATTCGCGATTGCGTCAACCGGAAATGACAAAATTGGATTAACCACTAATGTCATAAGCCGTCGACCACAAATGTCAAAATTTCCAAACGTGCTGCAAATTTCATAACGCTTTACAGGGGCGGATCCAGGAGTTTCGTAAAGGGGAGGCGCCCTTGCAAAATTAGAACTGCCACACCCCCCTATTTTTTTCTTTTTATTTCTGTTGTTTAAAAAAAAATGAAAGGAGGCACCAGAGAGGGATGCGCCCCGTTTCGATCTGCGATTGCGTCAACCGCAAATGTCAAAATTGGATCAATCACAAATGTCACAACACGACGACGACAAATGTCAAAACACGTCGACGACAAATGTCATAATGACCACTAATGTTATAACACGTCGACGACAAATGTCAAAATCGGATCAACCACTAATGTCATAAAACGTCGACGACAAATGTCAAAATTTCCAAATTTACTGCAAATGTCATAACGCGTCACAGGGGCGGATCCTAGAATTCCGTAAAGGGGAGTCGCCTTTACAAAATTAAAGGCTGGCGAGACTCTCCCCCCCCCCCCCCCATTTTCTTATTTTTATTTCTGTTGCGTTAACAAAGGGGGCACCAGAGGGGGATGCGCCCCCTCTCGATCCGCGATTGCGTCATTCGCAAATGTCAAAATTGTATTAACCACAAATGTCATAAGACGTCAACGACAAATGTCATAATGACCACTCATGTTATAACACGTCGACGACAAATGTCAAAATCGGATCAACCACTAATGTCATAAAACGTCGATGACAAATGTCAAAATTTCTGAATTTACTGCAAATGTCATAACGCGTCACAGGGGCGGATCCTAGAATTCCGTAAAGGGGAGTCGCCTTTACAAAATTAAAGGCTGGCGAGACTCTCCCCCCCCCCCCATTTTCTTATTTTTATTTCTGTTGCGTTAAAAAAGAGGGCACCAGAGGGGGATGCGCCCCCTCTCGATCCGCGATTGCGTCATCCGCAAATGTCAAAATTGGATTAACCACAAATGTCATAAGATGTCAACCACAAATGTCAAAATTTCCAAATGTACTGCAAATGTCATAAGACGTCAACCACAAATATCAAAATTTCCAAATATACTGCAAATGTCATAACGCGTCACAGGGGCGGATCCAGGAGTTTCGTAAAGGGGAGGCGCCTGTACAAAATTAGAACTGCCGCACCCGGCCCTTACAAAAAAGTCATGTGGTACTCCTAGGGTAATTACCACAGGACGGTACGACAGGACAGTACCACAGGAATTCCTGTGGTATTTTGGGACGTATGTACCACAGGGCAGTACCAATGGACCAGAACCACAGAACAGTACCACAGCAATTGTCCTGTCGAATTTTGGAAAGTACCAGAGGACCAGTACCACAGAACAGTACCACGGGAACTGTCCTGTGGTATTTTGGGACATTACCACAGGACAGTACCACAGGTCATTACCACACGGCATTACCACAGGGCAGTACCACACAGCATTACCATGGTACGACAGGAGAGTACTACACAGGATAGATCAACAACAAAAAAAAATCTGGGAGAATCTTAGCCACATATCAAGAAAATATCGGTGACTGATGGATTTCAGGACAAACTTGGCCCTACTTAATAACCTGTCCTACTCCTACCTGAAACGAGAGTCTCATATGGCCAAGTTCCATTCTAATCCTATAATATAGATCTATATAGTCATCCTATTCCTAGTTAGGAATCGGTCGTATCAGTACATATTATCTATATAGTCATCCTATTCCTAGTTAGTCATCGGTCGTATCAGTACATATTATCTATATAGTCATCCTATTCCTAGTTAGTCATCGGTCGTATCAGTACATATTATATATATATGGCCATCTATCCGCAATGCATTAAGGCATGGTTACTAACTAGATAGTGCTTTATTATCAAGATATGAAATTACACTTTCATAGCAATATTTATGATGTTGGGAATAACACGACATGATTAGACAATCTTTAATAAAGTTCAAAGTAAGTCCCATCATTAATGCTATGACTTTTTAAGTCTTTTATGTATTTTCTAAAATCTAGATTGCTTTTTATGAATATTCATGAGCTATGTAAAAATTTGTACCACAGGAGTACCACAGAAGTACCACATGAAATGTCTCATGCTTTACATCAGCACTTTCACTTAATAGGTAATACTGTAGGAGTATAGGACAGGCTAAGTAATGGAAAATCAATTGCTATAATTCACAGCATAACTCATCTATCAATTAATTTAGGAATATGTGCTTTTTTGTTTATGTTTTTTATCATTTCAGTTGGTTCTGCATTACAATTTTTCTGTGTGGTACTCCTGTGTGGTATTGTTGTGTGATATTCTCCTGATGTGATAGTCCTGTGGTATAAAATGTCAAGAAAAAAAAAACCCAAGAATCTCCTGTCGTATTTTTTTTCTGTGGTATTTTCGATTGTATATGTGTCATTTTGCCTCGTATTGTTGTGTTGTATTGCTATGTGGTACTACTGTGTGATACTATGCAGTTACTTTACTGTGTTGAACAGTACCACAGGATCTTCCAGTGGTATTTTGGGACACATACCACCGGAATACCACAAGACAGTTCCTGTGGTACTGGTAATGTGGTACTGTCCTGTATGTAGTAATGTTGTGTGGTACTGCCCTGTGGTGATGGTATGTGGTACTGTCCTGTGGTACTGGTCCTGTGTTAATGTCCTATGGTACTTGTTCTGTGATACTGTCCTGTGGTACTGTCCTGTGGTAATGTCCCAAAATACCACAGGAGAGTTCTTGTGGTAATGTCCTGTGGTACTGTCCTGTGGTATGTCCCAGAATACCACAGGAATTCCTGTTGTACTGTCCTGTGGTACGTCCCAAAATACCACTGGACAATTCGTGTGGTACTGTCCTGTGGTACTTTCCTGTGGTAATGTCCTACAAATGTCCTGTGGTAATGTCCCAAAATACCACAGGACAATTCCTGTTGTACTGTCCTGTCGTACTCTCCTGTGGTACTGTCCCAAAATACCACAGGACCCACCTCCCATTTTTTCATTTTTTTATTGTGTTAAGTAAAGAAAAAAAGAGAGGAGGGCACCAGAGGAGAATGCACCCCCTTCTCGATCTGCGATTGTGTCAACCACAAATGTCAAAACTCATTGCTTGCATTATAGGGCGGATACAGGAATTCCGTAAAGGGGAGGCGTCTTTACAAAATTAAAGCTGCCGCAACCCTACTCCATTTTGTCTTTTTATTTCTGCTGTTTTAACAAAAAATAGATAGAGGGCACTAGAGGGGGTTGCGCCCCCCCCCCCCCCGATCTGAGAGTGCGTCAACCACAAGTTAATGTCAAAACCCATGGTTTGCAGTACAGGTGCGGATCCAGGAATTCCGTAAAAGTGAGGCGCCTTAAAGCTGCCGCAACCCTCCCCCATTTTTCTTTTTATTTCTGTTGTTTTAACAACAACAAAAAAAGGAAGGGGGGCACCAGAGAGGTGTGAGTCCCCTCTCCATCCATGATTGCGTCAACCACATATGTCAGAATTACATTGCATTGCATTACAGGGGCCGATCCAGGAATTCAGTAAAGGGCGGGAGGAGCCTTTACAAAATAATTATTAAGGCTGCCGCACTCCCCCTTTTTGTTTTCATTTTTATTGTTTTGATTTAAAAAAGAGAGGGGGCACCAAAGGGGGATGCGCCCCCTTCTTGATCCGTGATTGCGTCAACCACAAATGTCAAAACTAATTGCTTCACCTACAGGGGCGTATCCAGGAATCCCGTAAAGGGGAGTCGCCTTTAATAAATCAAAGGCTGGCGAGACCCCCCTTTCCTTATTTTTATTTCTGTTGCGTTAACAAAATATAGAAAGGGGGCACCAGAGGGGGATGCGCCTCCTCTTGATCCGCGATTGCATCAACTGCAAATGTCATAACGCATCACAGAAGTGGCTCCAGGAGTTTCGTTAAGGGGAAGCGCCTTTACAAACTCAAAGGCCAACGAAAACCCTCCCCTTTCTTTTTCTTTTTTCTTTCTTTTGTTTTAACAAAAACAGAGACGGGGAGGGGCCACAGCGCCCCCCCCCCCCAGATCTGCCACTGCGTCAACCACAAGTTAATGTCAAAAAACATCGTTTGCATTATAGAGGCGGATCCAGGAATTCCGTTAAAGGGAGGCGCCTTTACAAAGTCAGAGGCTTCCGCCCCTATAATGCAAGCAATGAGTTTTGACATTTGTGGTTGACGCAATCGCGGATCGAGAGGGGGCGCATCCCCCTCTGGTGCCTCCTTTCAATTTTTTTTTAAACAACAGAAATAAAAAGAAAAAATAGGGGGTGCAGCAGGATTCAATTTTGTAAAGGCGTCTCCCATTTCCGGAATTCCTGTAAGGCAAGCAATTAGTTTTAATATTATGGTTGACACAATCGCGGATCGAGAAGGAGGCGCATCCCCCTCTGGTGCCCCCTCTCTTTTTTTAAATAAACAAAAAAAGAAAAACAAAAAATGGGCGGTGCTGCAGCCGTAATACTTATTTTGAAAAGGCGCCTCCCCTTTACTGAATTCCTGGATCCGCCCCTGTAATGCAAGTAATGAGTTTTGACATTTGTGGTTGACGCAATCATGGAAGGAGAGGGAACTAATACCTCCCTGGTGCCCCCTTCTTTTTTTGTCAAAACAAGAGAAATAAAAAGAAAAAATGGGGGTGTGGAAGCCTCTAATTTTGTAAAGGGGCCTTCCTTTTACGGAATTTCTGGATCCACCCCCGTAATGCAAACGATGAGGTTTGACATTCACTTGTAGATGACGCAATCTCAGATCGGGGGGGGGGGGGCGAACCCCCCTCTAGTGCCCCCTCTGTATTTTTTGTTAAAATAACAGAAATAAAAAGAAAAATGGGGTAGGGTTGCAGCAGCTTTATTTTTGTAAAGGTGCCTCCCCTTTACCGAATTCCTGTATCTGCCCCTTTAATGCAAGCAACGAGTTTTGACACTTTGTGGTTGACGCAAACGCGGATCGAGAAGGGGCGCACCCCCCTCTGGTGCCCCCTCTTTTTTTTCTTTTGTTAAAACAATAAAAAAATGGGAAAAAAACATTGGGAGTAGAGGTGGGGCAGTTCCAATTTTGTAAAGACGCCTCCCCTTTACGAAACTCCTGGATCCGCCCCTGTAACGCGTTATGCTGCACCCCTATTTTTTTATATTTCAGTTCTGTTGTTTTAACAACAACAACAGAATAGAAAGGGGGCACCAGAGGAGGGTGCACTCCCTCTCGATTCGCGATTGCATAAACTCATTGCTTGCATTACAGGGGCGGGTCCAGGAATTCCGTAAAGCGCAAAGGGGAGACGTCTTTTCGAAATGAAAGGCTTGCGCAATTCCCCTCCCCCTTATTTATTTTTTTATTTCTTTTGTTTAAACGGGAAAAAAAAGAGTAATGAATGGGGGTGCGGCAGTCTTTAATTTTGTAAAGGGTCCTCCCCTTTGCTGAATTCCTGGATCTGCCCCTGTAATGCAAGCAATGAGTTTTGACATTTGTGTTTGAGGCAATCATGGATCGAGAGGGAAAAAAATAAAAAGAAAAGAATAGGGGTGCGGCAGTCTTTAATTTCGTAGAGGGGCCTCCCCTTTACGGAATTCCTGGTTCTGCCCCCTGTAATGCAAACAATAGGTTTTGCCATTAACTTGTGGTTGACACAGTAGCGGATCGAGAGGGGGGTGCGGTACCCCCTCCCCGTCTGTATTTTTGTTACCACAAAAGAAATTAAATGAAAAAAGGGGGGCGATTTGCGCAAGCCTTCCACTTCATAAAGGCGTCTCCCCTTTACGGAATTCCTGGACCCGGCCCTGTAAGGCAAGCAATGAGTTTTGACATTTGTGGTTGACGCTATCGCGGATCGACAAAGGGGCGCATACCCCTTTGGTGTCCACTTCTCTTTTTCTAATTAAAACAATAAAGATAAAAACAAACAAATGGGGGTGCGGCAGCAATTATAATTATTTTGTAGAGGCGCCTCCCCTTTACTGAATTCCTAGATCTGCCCCTGTAATGCAAGCAATGAGTTTTGACATTTGTGGTTGAGGCAATCATGGATGGAGAGGGGACTCATACCTCTCTGGTGTCCCCTTCCTTTTTTTTTTTTTTTTTTTAAGATAACAGAAATACAAAGATAATAGGGGTGGAAGCCTTTACTTTTGTAAAGGCACCTCCCTTTTACGGAATTCATGGATCCGCCCCTGTAATGCAAACGATGGGTTTCGACATTAACTTGTGGTTGACACAATTTCAGATCGAGGGGGGTCGCAACCCCCCCCCCCTAGTGCCCCCTATCTATTTTTTTTTAAACAGCAGAAATAAAAAGAAAAAATGGGGTAGGGTTCCGGCAGCTTTAATTTTGTAAAGGCGCCTCCCCTTTACGAAATTCCTCTACCCGCCCCTATAATGCAAGCAATGAGTTTTGAGGATGGAGAAGGGGGTGCATCCCCCTCTGGTGCCGTCCTCTCTTTTTTTTTTCTTTACTTAAAACAAAAGAAAAAATGAAAGAAATGGGGGAGAGGGTGCAGCAGTTCTTATTTTGTAAAGGCGCCTCCCCTTTACGAAACTCCTGGATCCGCCCCTGTGACGCATTATGACATTTGCAGTACGTTTGAAAATTCTGACATTTGTGGTCGACGTCTTATGACATTTGTGGTTAATCCAATTTTGACATTTGTGGATGACGCAATCGCGAATCAGGAGGGGGCACATCTCCCTCGGGTGCCCCCTATCTATATTTTGTTAACGCAACAGAAATAAAAATTAGAAAATGGGGGGGATTCGCCAGCCTTTGATTTTGTAAAGGCGACTCCCCTTCATGGAATTCCTGGATCCGCCCCTGTGATGCGTTATGACATTTGTCGTCGACGTGTTATGACATTAGTGGTTAATCCCATTTTGACATTTGTCGTCGACGTGTTATGAAATTTGCAGCAAAAATGGAAATTTTGACATTTGTCGTCGACGTGTTATGACAGTGGTTAATCCGGTTTTTATATTTGTTGTGTTATGACATTATTGGTCATTATGACATTTGTCGTCGACGTGTTATGACATTAGTGGTTGTTATGACATTTGTCGTCGACGTGTTATGACATTAGTGGTTGTTTTGACATTAGTGGTCGATTTTGACATTAGTGGGCTCTACAGCCCGCCGCGCACGCACTCGGCGTGCAAGGAAACCGCCATTGAATCATCCTCTTTTACCGCTCGCGACTCGCAGAGCTCGGACGTCTGCTAAGCTGCTCCGTAAATTCTGACAACACTACCTCATGCTCCTGACCACTCCCGACTAACTCAACAAGACAGTTTCGGCAGTACAAAGGTCAGACCCATCCTTTATTTACTCTGTAGCTCAAACTAACCTACGGTTATTTAGCAGACAAGTAATTTACCTGCCTTAAGTATAAAATTATCGGCCGTAAATTTCTTTTGGACAGAGAAACCATGGCCTCCGCTCTGGTTTCTCCTCTGGGCAGGACACCCTAGGATACGAGCGTTCTTCCAGTAATTAAGTAATTAATCACGCTCAGTCCTCCCGGCGGTTACAAATCTTACGAAAATTGTTAAAGAATATACCGCCGTTTGTTGTTGGTACATGTGCCAAATGCCGTACCTCAGTACAGTGGGTCGGGCCTCGGTACTTTTCCTTTCGAGCCATATGACTCGCCGTGTCAGTATGGTGCGCCGCGTGGGCATTTTCAACCTTACTCCCGTTTGTTTCTACCTCGACGGGACTTAGTAAAAGTTCTTATTCTCCCCTCGGAGCCTTGTTTATACTTATCGGGCTTCCTGAATTACCACTCCCGTAACCAGGTCTTCTAAATTTTTTATTTCGCCCACTGGCCCCACTGCGACCCGACACGCTAACCCCGACTGTTCCACCCAAACAGCTCTCGGCTTCAGATACTGAACCCAATGAGCCCTCCCGACAGTGGCTACTTTCCGTGCCCTCCTCCAAGGAGAGTGTGCAGGAAGGTACCCCCTTGCACCTCTCCCCCGCACCGCATGCTAGCAAGGGCACCCAACCACTCCCGCTCCAAGGGATGCCCTGGATGCCCTTCCCCTGTCGTCGTCTGCCTTCTATCGCGCACTCGACCCATCCGCATCGGTGGACTCTGACTGGTCACTACTCGACGATCACCTGCTATCAGCAGCCGATCCGCCTCCGGATCCCGAACCCTCCCACAGCCTCCGCCTCCTTAGAGTGGAAGCAGAGGCGCTCCTTCTCCACTACCTAAGAGAGTTCGATACATGGGACACTACCCCAGTGGAGCAAGACCAATCTGCCTCCCTACTGTTCCGCTTCCCCCTCCTAGGCCTCTGGCATCCCCATTACCACAGATTTCTGCAGCGAATACAATCCCCTAACAGCGGAGGAGCAGTTCCAAGGAGGCCCAGCTGGCCTCCGCTGTGCCTTCCTCTTTCGATCTGACAACTACGAGTACTACTTCGCGCCAGAACACCTCTCAGCTGACGTCTTAGCGCTGGGGGACCACTTTTCAGGGGGCAATCCCCTAGCTGCGCCGGCACCCATTTACAGAGGACGACCGGCGCTGGGCCCAAATGGCGCTCCTCACACGATCTACTATGCGCCAAGCAGCCTATACCGGCGTGCTGGGCCAACCTATCGATGCAGGCCGACGCGCACTAGCGGTCACTCAGGAGAACCGGTCGCTACTGGCCTCCCTACTGATCTCCCTCACCGAACTGCTGTGGCAGCAGTCGACGCGAGCGGCTCTGTATACGACGTGCCGCCACCACGACCTGACCCTGCGCATGCTCCGTTTCTGCGCCACAGCACCCAGTTGACCAGAAGGGTGCCCTTCGAGGGGCCTCAGCTCTTCTCCGGTCAATTCACCCCTCAGCTGCGTGAAGAGATCGCTGTTCGGCACCAAGCGTGAGAACTCAACTCACAGCTGCACCACCTCCCCTCCCGCGGTCGTGACGCCTCTCGCGCCCCGCCCCGGCAGCCAGCCCTCCCTCTGCTGGTGGCCCCAACCCCAGCCCCGAGGTCGGATGCGTCCTCCAGAAAGCGGCGCCGCAACTCGTGTACCAGGAACTGCGGGCATGGCTCCTCCCGCTCCAGTACCCGCCCCGCCGCCAAGCAGCACTGCGGTTTTTGAAAATCATGCCTGAACGCTGGGACAGGTGGGATCCTACCTGCCTGGCACAGCATCATCATACGGAATGACTATTCCATAGACCTAATACACGACCTTTCTGAAGGGGCCCTCCGTCTTCCCCCCTCCCCTGAAGCCAGTGGAACGCCAGGCTCTCGACAGGGAGATTTCATCCCTACTTGCAAAGGGAGTGATCGAGGAGACCCCAGATCACCCGCGCCTGTCCCTCTCCCCCATCTTTCTCGTCCCCAAGTGTGCGGGCTAATGTTGCATGATTCTCAATCTCAAACGTATCAATCATTTCATGTTCGCTCCTTCTTTCCAAATGGAGACCCTCACATCGATCCTTTCCCTTCTCCACCCCAGAGACTGGACGGTATTGATCAACCTGAAAGACGCGTAAATCCATGTACCCATCGCCCCCTGGTCGCGAGACCTGCTAGGCTTCGCGTCCGGAGGCAAGACTTACCGGTACAAAGCTCTTTCTTTCGGTCTCAAGTCTTTTCCGCAGCTATTCACGTGACTAGTTTCCAAAGTGATAGGCTTTCTTCGGCAACATGGCTTGTGCGTTCATGCCTACCTAGACGATTGGTTGTTAGTGGCTGTGTCATCACAGCTCCTCAATCACCAGCTGCATTTCCTTCTTGAGACCGTTCAGCACCTTGGCGGGAAAAATCCCAGCTTGCCCCCACACAACATCCTACCTTCCTCTTCGCCGTAATCGACATCCCGCGGGGTCTGGCCCGGCCGACCCCGCAGTGGATCAATACCATCGTGAGCATCGCTCGGTCGCTCAGCGCCAGCTCAGGAGCAGCGCCACAGCCAGACTGTGGCTATGCCTGATGGGCAGGCATAGCCCAGCTGGCCAGCCTCGTGGACATCCTACCTGACTGCAGGTTACGAATGCATCCCCTGCAGTTCCACCTACTGCGGCATTACACCCTCTCACCCCACACGCCCGTGCCCTGCTTTGATTGTGGAGTGCTCCTGCCTCCCTCTCACAGGGCAAGCCCACCCGGACGGCTTCCCCGTCTGTCACTGTGACAACGGATGCCTCCCTGCAAGTCTGGGGGCTCACTGCCATGGGCAGACTCCCCACGGCACGTGGCCCCTCCATGTTGCTTGTCAACATATCAACCTGCTGGAAATGAGAGCGGTGTTTCTCGTGCTCTGGTCTTTCCAGAGGCGTGTGCAGGGCAACACTGTACTCATACGTGCGGACAACACCACGGTTGCCGAGTACATCAACAGACAGGGGGCCACACATTCAATACAGCTGAATACCCTAGCTGCTCAGCTCTGGAGGTGGTGCCGTGCACGGGCAGTCTTGCCGATTGCCTCATACATCCCCGGCGACGAAAACCTCATTGCCGACTTTTTATCACGAGGGCAACATCGCCCCACCGAGTGGACCCTCCACAGCGAGGTAGTCCACTCGCTCAAAAAACTACTAGGGCCGTTCGGCATCGGATCTATTCGCAACAGCCCTGAACGCCAGGTTCCTGCAGTTATACTGCTCACTGAGTTGGAGGCATCTACGCGCGTACACATTTTCCCCCATCCCTCTCCTTCCTGGCGTCCTCCAGAAGATCTGGGAGGATCAAGCAACATTGGTGCTCATCGCACCGATGTGGCTGAAGAGGGTTTGGTACCCAGAGCTAAGTAGCCTACCGCTCCGGCCAGACCTCCTCTCCCAGCCCATCTCAGGAGCCCTATACCCCAGCCTCCAACATCTCCGCCTGACTGCATGGCCCTTATCAGGGATGTCGGGATGGTTGCTGGCCTCTCTGAGCGCGCCCGCCTCCCTAGTAGCAGCTTCATAGACAATCTACAGCCCAAACCTACAACTCCCGTCTTGGTTTCTTCAATTGGTGCCAGGAGCACGGGATCTAGCCCCACTCCGCTCCCTTGGAAAAGGTTGTGGACTTCCTTATTAATCTTTTTGATAACGGCTTACCGCTAGCCATGATCAGAGGTTATAGATCGGCCATAGCGGCCATACATGCCAGTTTTGATGACGGCTCGTCCATCACTAACTCTACCACTCTGACGCACCTCTCCAAGCCTTTTTTCTCCAACGGCCCTCGCGCAGACTCCTTCCCTCGTGGAGCCTGCCGAAGGTCCTCGAAGCGCTATACAAAAGACCCTTCGAGTCCCTCGCTGAGGCATCTCTCAGAGACCTCACCATTAAGACTGTCTTCCTGTTGGCCATAGCCTCAGGACAGAGAAGATCCATGATCCACGCCCTATCCACTGTGCCTGGCCACATCCGTTGGGTAAGGAGCGCCGTTTGCCTCATCCCATGCACCGACTTCATTGCCAAAAACCAATCGGCTTCTTCGGGCCCAGTTGAGACCCTCCTTCGTCCTCTCGCCGACCTGTCTTCAGTCCCCGAGGACAAAGTATGGTGCCCGATTCGTGCGCTAAAATGGTATCTAGCGTGTACGAAACCTAAGCAGCAGGGCGAGCAGCTCTTCGTAATTACCAAAGAGCCTTTCACGCCCGCCTCGCGAGATACTGCGACAAATTTTCTGGGTGCGTTCTTGATGAGAGATTTCACGCACACGCATATCCCATACAATTTGTTGTAGAGGAGAGGAAGAGTTCACTTTATTCGTATTTTATTAAAAGAAGACATCACGTACTGATAAGACGAGCGTCAATACAACATCACACATGTCATGGCGAACATTAAAGGCTAACACATCATGCAGTCTTGAACTATTCGCTCCTGGTCCAGTCTCGTAAAAAGCAGAGCGTAAAGGGAATTCTCGTAATTGCCAAAACAGACGTTTCTATACAATCTGGGATGTCGCGTGCCATAAAGCTGGGCGATCCAGTTACCATGCGAACGATGTGTAACTGGTTCATCCAGTTTCTCAAAGAAGGCAGAGGCGCGTGGATGTATAACTGGGTCATGACCTATATCTTTCTGAGATCAAGTCGGCCTGGTCTGCATTCAAGCTTGGTCAAAGGAGGGCAATTTTAGAATGAAGGCGGACCGATCTAGTGAGTATGCAACTGGATCAGCTACTAGTATTTGGTATCGGGCCGAACTAGTTCTATGGATGGAGAATCAGATCAGGGATGCATTATTGGATGAAACTGTAACCATTCGAAACATGATGGTGTCAGCATTTAACAATCACATCGAAGGAGTCAAACAGGATTCGTAAATGTACATGACGAAATATTCTAGGTGAATAGTGGTACACAACATAATCGTATGCAGGATTATTCTTCTTTCAAAAACCGTCACAATACCATCTCCATGTGGATTGTGGCGGCAATCAAAGCCGCAGGCCCGGCGGCTCTCATCTCAAATGCCACGCCACGCGCCCACGGCATTAGTGCCTACTGGGTGCTCTTCGACGGTGTCCCCCTCGAGGAGATCCAGTCTGCAGCATACTGGTCCTCTAACACCTTCACCTCTTTCTATCTGAAGGACATACCCGCCTCCGAAGGCTCATTTCAACGCGGAGTCTTCACGGCAACCCCAAAAACCTAAACACCCTCCCTCCCGGCCTCGACAGCCGGCCACCCACATCTGTGCCGGTCTAGCATACCTTTGAGAGACAGGCGGCCATTTGTATTGAATGTAGATCAGAAGAATCAGTAGTGATTCTCTTATCTACGAGATACGTACAACTGGCCACCTGTCTCAGGCTGTCCCCTTGCCTCGCTTCGCACCGGGCTGTCACTCCTGTCAGAGGGCCCTCTTCCGCGCTGCTACAGAGGATGATTCAATGGCGGTCTCCGGCACACTGAGTGCGTGCGCAACGAGAAAGGAGGGTGCGTGTGGTAAGTGACTGTTTTTATTTTGGTTTCTCTGTGCTTATGTGCTCTCGGGTTTCTCGGCGTAGCCGGAAGAATAGCATACTTTTGAGAGACAGGCGGCCAGTTGTATCTCGTAGATAAGAAACTCATTACTGATTCTTCTGGTTACATATAATTTACTATACAGTGCGTCATTGGTATTAATGACGCAAAGATAAGAAACCATAGCCCACGCTAATTCGATTTCATCACCGTTATAATGTAGAGACTCATTACACAGACTAATTTCATTTGAAAACATCGTGAACCAAATTGTCTCCTTTGATCTTCATTTGTAAAATCAGGGTATGGAATCACTATTTTCTTGTGTTCACGGAGTTTCTTTTAAACTTTTGTGATCTAGCATCTTCAATTGGTCATTTATCATTCACTTGAATTCATAACGTTCTCTTTCTTCAAAACCGATTATTTCGAATACTTTGCACTAAAATTTGACGGTTTACATTGGGAACGGGTTCAAACCCGTTTCAATATAATGTACGATTTACCCAATAACGGATTTCTTTTATTTTGTCGAACCTTGCACGGATTTCTAGCGAGTAACAAAGTCATCCAAATTGACAGAACAAATCAAAGGAATTTTCTCTCTTTGTGGAACACATCGAAAATAATTGCCCGATGATTCTTTACGTTGCGTCGATCGTTACTGCCAAATACCCAATTTACTGGATATTCAATGAAACTTTCAAAATGGGCTAATTCGATTTCATCACCGTTAGAAAGTAAAGACTCGTTACACAGACTTTATCGATAGTAAACCAAATTGTCTACTTTGATCTTAATTTGTGAAATCAGGATGTGGATTCGCTATTTTCTTGTATTCACGCAGTTTCATTTAAACTTGTGAATTGCGTCAGAATAAGAAATGACATCAAAATTCACAATCATTCAATGATTTGTTTCCTTTGAACAAAGAAGGAAGACCTTTGTACCAGATTCACAAAGTTGGCGCTGTGTGAAAACATTGCTACATAACATAATTTACTATAGGCCCTACATTGCGTCATTGGTAGTAATGACGCAAAGAAAAGAAACCATAAGACACGCAATTAGAGACCAAGAAGACAAAACGCATTTGATTCGTTCTATCACTTTCAAATACTTTGGTACTTGTGGCAACCTGCAATTAATTAGACTATCAAGCATCTTAAATTGGTCATTTATCATTCACTTGAATTCATAACATTCTCTTTCTTGAAAACCAATTATTTCGTTTACCTTCCACGAAATTTTGACGGTTTTACATTGGAAACGCTTTCAAACCCGTTTTCAATGTAATGTTCGATTTACCCAATACCGGATTTCTTTTATTTTGTCGAACCTTCCCCGGATTTCTAGCGAGTAACAAAGTAGAAGAAATTGAAAGAACGAATCAAAGGAATTTTCTCTCCCTTAAGGAACACATCGAAAATGCTTGCTCGATGTTTCTGTCCGCGTTATTACTGTCAAATACAAAATTTGAAAGGAAATTCAGGGAAACTTTCATTAAACGCTAATTCGATTTCATCACCGTTATATCAAACTCCCTTACGCAAGTATGGAACGTTTCTGAGGAAAAAGCGTTTAAACCTGTCCGATTGAGAAGAAATTCACCAAAGGCAGATTGTACGAGTTGGTTTTATTATGGTCTGAGTAGACTTCGTCACCGTTTCGCGCTTATTGGCATCTTTTTGCGATAAAACGTCAATCTTCACATTTTTTTTTCGATTTTGAGTGGAGGAGTTTGCTTGATTGACCTGTATGTAAAAATAACTAAAGAAGTAAACACGTAACAAATGGAAACTGGTTTAACAAGTTAAGGAATTATTTAATCTTGAAGTAGGATAGTTCGATTTCTAATTGTTACGGCAATTTAAAGTAATTTGGAGAAAGTAGCACAATTTCGTATATTTAGAATGTAGAGAATCGTTACACGGACTAATTTCGTTTTGAAACATCGTGGCCCAAACTCTCTACTTTGATCTAAATCTGTAAAAGTTTCTTTTAATTTGTGAATTCCGCTATAATAAGAAATCAAATCAAAATTCACAATTGAATGATTTGTTTCTTTTCAACAAAATAGCTTTGTAATGAGATTGACAAAATTGGCGGGATTGTTACAGATAATTTATAATACATTGCGTCATTGTTAGTAATGACGCAAACATAAGAAACCATAACGCAATTACAGATCAAGAAGAAAAAAAGGCATTTGATTCGTTCTTTTACTTTCGAATACTTTGGTACTCATGGCAAATTGCAAGTAATAAGACTATCAAGCATCTTCAATGGGTCATTTATCATTCACTTGAATTCATAGCGTTCTCTTTCTTAAAAACCAAATATTTTGTATACCCTGCACGAAAATTTAACGGTTTTACATTGGGAACGGGTTCAAACCCGTTTTCCATGTAATCTCCGATTCACCCAGTAACGGATTTCTTTTATTTTGTCGAACCTTGCACGGATTTCTAGTGAGTAACCAAATCGACGAAATTTACAGAACAAATCAAAGGAATTTTATCTCCTTGTAAAAACACATCGAAAATACTCCCCCGATGTTTCTTTACTTTGCGTCGTTACTGTCAAATACCCAATTTACTGGATATTCAATGAAACTTTCATAATGAGCTAATTCGATTCCAATCACCGTTATAATGCAGAGAATCAATCCACAGAATTTATCGTGAACCAAATTGTCTACTTTGATCTAATTTGTAAAATCATGACATGGAATCACTATTTTCTTGTATTCACGCAGTTTCTTTAAACTTTGTGAATTGCGTCATAATAAAAAATGAAATCAAAATTCACAACCATTAAATAATTTGTTTCCTTTCAACAAAGAAGGAAGACCTTTGTACCAGATTCACAAATTCGCGGGGTGTGAAAACATTGCTACATATAATTTACTATAGGCCCTAGATTGCGTCATTGGTAATAATGACACAAAGATGAGAAACCATAGGACACGCAATGAGAGATCAAGAGGACAAATGGCATTTGATTCGTTCTATTCCTTTCAAATACTTTGATACTTGTGGCAAACTGCAAGTAATTAGACTATCAAGCATCTAAAAATTGGTCATTTATCATTCACTTGAATTCATAACATTCTCTTTCTTGAAAACCAATTATTTCGTTTACCTTGCACGAAAATTTGACGGTTTTACATTGGAAACGCTTTCAAACCCGTTTTCAATATAATGTTCGATTTACCCAATAACGGATTTCTTTTATTTTGTCGAACCTTCCCCGGATTTCTAGCGAGTAACAAAGTAGAAGAAATTGAAAAAACGAATCAAAGGAATTTTCTCTCCCTTAAGGAACACATCGAAAATGCTTGCTCGATATTTCTGTCCGCGTTATTACTGTCATATACAAAATTTGAAAGGAAATTCAGGGAAACTTTCATAAAACGCCAATTCGATTTCATCACCGTTATATCAAACTCCCTTACGCAAGCATGGAACGTAAAGTTTCTGAGGAAAAGCGTTTAAACCTGTCAGATTGAGAAGAAATTTACCAAAGGCAGATTGTACGAGTTGGTGTTATTATGGTCTGAGTAGACTTCGTCACCGTTTCGCGCTTATTGGCATCTCTTTGCGATAAAACGTCAATCTTCACATTTTTTCGATTTTGAGTGGAGGAGTGTAGAGCCCACTAATGTCAAAATCGCCCACTAATGGCAAAACAACCACTAATGTCATAACACGTCATGACAAATGTCAAAACAACCACTAATGTCGTAACACGTCGACGACAAATGTCAAAATCGGATCAACCACTAATGTCATAACACGTCGGCAACAAATGTCAAAATTTCCATTTTTTCTGCAAATGTCATAACACGTCGACGACAAAGGTCAAAATCGAATTAACCACTAATGTCGTAACACGTCGACGACAAATGTCAAAATTTCCAGTTACTGCAAATGTCATGACGCGTCACAAGGGCGGATCCAGGAATTCCATAAAGGGGAGGCGCCTTTACAATGTCAAAGGCTGGCGGGACCCTCGTCCCCCTCCCCCCCCCCCCCCGCCACGTCAACCACAAATGACCAAATTCATTGCTTGCATTACAGGGGCGTATGAAGGAATATCGTAAAGGGGAGGCGCCTTTACAAAATCAAAAGCTCCCGCGTTTTCTTCTTTTCATTTTCTCTTGTTTTAACAAAATATAGAGAGGGGGCACCATGGGGGATGCGCCCCCTCTCGATCCATGATTGCGTCAACCACAAATAACCAAACTCATTGCTTGCATTACAGGGGCGTATCCAGGAATTTCGTGAAGGGGAGGCGCCTTTACAAAATCAAAGGCTCGCACGACACCACCCCATTTTCTTCTTTTCATTTTCTTTTTTTTAACAAAATATATAGAGGGGCACCATGGGGAATGCGCCCCCTCTCGATCCATGATTGCGTCATCCACAAATAACCAAACTCATTGCTTACATTACAAGGGCGTATCCAGGAATTTCGTAAAGGGGAGGCGTCTTTACAAAGTCAAAGGCTGGCGCGACCCTCCTCCCTCCCCTATTTTCTTCTTTTGATACCCCCGCCACACATAGTGTGAAGGGGATATATAGGAATCACCGTGATGTTGGTCTGGCGGGCGATCCGGCGGGCGGTCGGGCGGTCGGTCGGTCGGTCGGTCGGTCTGTTGAAAAATCTTGGGTCGCGAACTCCTACAGTTTTGAAGCAATTTAAACGAAACTTAGGGTAAATAATGATATTGAGATATAGATGTGCAAGACATGTTTTTGTGTTTGTCGGACAATGCGTTGCCATGGTAACCATAATTTTACCAAAACCTTATGGACTGAATAACTTCCATAACATTTAAGCAATCAATTTCAAAATTGGTATCTATGATGATCTATAGGTGTAGTTATGCAAGACACTCTTTGTGTTTGTACTTGACAAAGCGTCGCCATGGTTACCGCATGTTTTCTTCGAAATCTTGTGGAATGAACAACTTCCACAGTTCTGAAGCAATTGAAATCAAATTTGGTAGGCATTATGACCTTTAGGCATAGATGTGGAACACATAATTTTTGTGTTTGTCGGACAAAGCGTTGCCATGGTAACCATAATTTTACCAAAACCTTGTGGATTGAATAACTTTCACATCATTCAAGCAATTAAGGTCAAATTTAGTATGTGTGATGATCGGGAGGTGAAGGTATGCAAGACACCAATGTCTTAATATAAGAAAAATGTGTTACCATGGTAACCACTCATTTTTATATGAAATTGAAGCATTAGATAATGAAGGTGAAATTTGGTGCGTAAGTGTAGTTAAGTGTAGTTATGCAAAATGTCCTTTGTATTTGTATTGGACAATGCGTTGCCATGGTAACCGCATTTTTTTAATCCTGTGGAGTAAACTTCTTCCACAGTTTTCAAGCAATTGAAACCAAATTTGGTAGGCATTATGGCCCTGAGGTATAGATGTGAAACACATAATTTTTGTGTTTGTCACACAAACCGTTGTCATGGTAACCAGAATTTTACCAAAACTTTGCAGATCGAATAACTTTTCCATCATTCCAGCAAGTAAAGTCAAATTTAGTATGTATCATGATCTAGAAGTGTAGTTTTCCGAGACACCAATGTGTTAGTTTAAGGAAAATGTGTTGCCATGGTAACCACTCATTTTTGTATCAAAATAAACCATTAAAGCTATGAAAATCAAATTTGGTGTGTATGATGGTCTTTAAGTGTAGTTATGTAAAATATCCCTTGTGTTTGTATCAGACAATGCATTGCCATGGTAACCACACTTTTTACCCAAGCCTCAGTGTCAACTCTATAATTGTACAGTAAACTAACATTATTCTGTTTCCTATTCTACAAGTGCACAAACTTGGTATTAACGTCATTGCCCTCATGACATCACATAATATAAAGCAACAATAGGGGCGGGGTATTAATCACCTTCAGAGATAATTCTAGTTATTTCTGTTGTGTTGACGAAATAGAGGGGGCACCATGGGGGATGCGCCCAGTGCCGTATATTAAGAGAGTCTGGCCAACTCGGTTTTCGGCTTAGGTGTTTTGAAGCCTGTGATTGGTCAAAAGCTGGTCCCGTGACCTACAGGCGCCATGTCGTTACCAAAGTCAATCACGCGGGCGCGAGCAGAGCTCATACGCAGTGCCCATTGTTCATTACGCGCAGCTACGCGCTAATATTGCTTGCCTTGGGGACTTCCCCTGAATATCAGTCATGGTGCAGTGGGGATATGTCATTGCCGTAAGGTTGTCAACTTTATTGAAGTAGAAGGTACAACACGAAATATATTTTGATATCTTATTGCCATAAACTGAAGATTCGTCATGCCTTCCTGCGCAGCATGGCGTTGCGCGAACCGACCTGGCTCTTAGTGTAATGATGCACCGCTTTCCGACAGATCCAAAACAAAGGAAAAAGCGGGAAATCAGAGTGCGACGGGAAAATGTATATCTGATTTGTTTTCTTTGGATTCCTCGCGGTGTCTTTCAGACTATCCAAGTTTTGATTCACATTTGTATGTCTCCGCCATAACATACGAAAGTGTCGCCTGAGGCATTTGTTTTGGTCGTCCGTCCGTCCTTCCGTCTGTCCTTCATATCACAATCAATATTGTGGACGCCGTTTGAGGTAATGAAACTTGACATGTATGCTTGTGTGAGTGGACGAAGTTTTGTTTTTAGTTTATAGGGCCTAAACTTTTGTGTAAACGCGCTCAAAGTGAAAGGTCAAAATCATGTATATAATGGTTAAATTCTTAAAATATCACTATTTCCCCCGTATCTATATGCAATATCTGGAGGTATAAGTACAGGTATTTCCAAACGAAACTTACTGCCTGACCGTGATTTTCTCGTGATTTTATTTTATTTTATTTTTATTTAATTTAATTTTTTTTTGGGGGGGCGGGGGTATGGGAGGGGGGTAAGGGTCAAGGATCAATGTCAGGTAAAATGTAATGTTAAAATTCTACTCTCTTGGTATTGTTGAAATACTTTTACCCATGCAGTTTCTAAGTACCTTGGAAATTACCCAATTCACAAACTTAAAACCAAATATGGTACCCGTATTTGCATGCCATCATTACTACACAATGACGCGTGATAGGGAAAGATTTTGGCCATGATGGTCAAAGGTAGGTGAAAATACTGAAATGACAGAATTTTCTATATTTTTTTAATATATCCGTTGAAAGTGTTGCCATGAAAATAGTAGTAAGTAAAAAGTAGTGAGAAGTAAGCAAAAGTAAAAATGCTCAAATTCCGTAATACTTGCTCTCTTAAACAATAAAAGACATCCATTCATACCTAGTTCAATGAAAGTAAACATTCGACGCATTAAATTTAGTGACAAATTTGCCATTTTTCTGCCAATTATGTGAAACTGTCGTGTAACATTGTCAAGACGTATACTCTACACCTGCTAAGAGAACAACGTAATATGGTGGAGGAATACTGGTCGCCATTAGGACATCTTTATTTGTGTGTGTGTGCTTTTTTTTTTTAATTATTATGGTACAGATGTCACTGAGGATATCCCTCATATTATGTTATCCAGGTAAAGTACTTGTGCTTTCGTTCACCATGTCTTTTTTAAATATTATTTCTAAACAATCTTAGATCATTTTACCTTAATATCGGTGACGTCACTTTTTCATGTTGTTCATTGTACATAGGTGTATTTCTTTTAAATTACATACTAATCGGCCTTCATGTCAGTTTCATACATATATGGGACTAAATAGGATGGTAATCGATGATTACAATGTATTTACGTGCGAAACAGTAATAACTGTGGAAGTCGTCTATCCTCTGCACAGCTAGAATTGTAAATTTATATATCATGTTGTTATACAATATTCTTGTTCCCTGGACAACTTGCTAATTTTTTTTTTCTATTTTCCTCATCTGAGGTACTTTATTTTTCCACATGTCGTCGCATATTTACAATCACATTATCTGCAAGTATCCAAAAGGCATTCAACATAATCATTATGACAGGAAAAAAATAATTGAAGGGTACATCAATGGTACCAACCAAAATAATTGCGTATTCTTCTTAATCCAATATCATCGAATCTCGTTTGGTTGCACTTCAAACTGATATAAAATCTTAATTCCGCTTTCAAATCTTCTATTAAATGATGTACATTGAACAAACATTTGTTTCTTTCATTGCGTTCTCTGACATAATTCCTGTAGACAATGAATTGGGCATAATTCAAAAAAAGGTTTACTAATTTCATCTTTTTGTTACCTATATCATATCCGAGAATAATGACTTTTTCATTGATATCTATTGCAAGATCGAAAATATTTCGAATTAAAACCGAAACCACTCTCCAATACATTTTGATTTTTTTTGCATTTCAGCAAAAAATGACAAGTGGTTTCTTTACAATTACATACAGTACACAAATTATCGTTCAAAATTTCCCATTTAAACAAATTGTCTTTACTGGGCAGTATTCGATGAAAAAGCTTAAAATTAAATTGCTTTATTCTGTTATCATTAATCTGATGAAACTTATATTGCAATACCTTTTTCCAATCAAAATCACAGGGTAAATTCAAATAACCTTGCCAGAGGTATAAACATGAAGGTTCTTGTTTTTTCTTATGCAAAAATAATCTATAATAATGTTTAGCTGACGTTTTCTGTACACTGATTTTATCACCTGTTGACAACTCAATGGCATCAAATTCTTCTGTGTGCAGCAGTACAGGAGTCTGTATATTATTACGTAACTTGTCTAACCAAAACCTGGGGAATGCTTTTTTTAACTTAGACAATTCAAATGAGGCGAGCAGCTGCCTGTCTCGGAAGGTTTCATTTATGAATGTAACGTCTTTCCACTCCCCATCTTCTATAATCTGTTTCACTGTGATAACATTTTCCTTTATCCAGCTCTGAAAACATAACATTTCATTGTCATATCTAATATGACTGTTATTCCAAACAACTTCTTTCTTTATATCATTAACATTAAACATATCTATGTACTTTAACTCGGACCATGAACAGAAAAGGTCAATATAAAACTCAGGTATTTTTCTCCTTCTGCATATTCTTAATATATCATTTTTCTTGCAATTAAATTTCCAACACAAAGGCATTCCGCCAATTTTCTGGGTCCAATATTGAAATAAAATCTTCCATGACATGTTCCTCAGAAAAATACTTCTTAATCCATGATAAACGGAGAGATGAACATTTTGAAAGCAAATCGACCATTTTGAGTCCTCCTCCTGTTTCTGGGTTGCAGCATATGATGCGTTTTACCTTTTCCCGTTTGGAATTCCATAAAAAGGAATATAGTAATCTATTTACTGACCTAATTATCTTTAAGGGCACAGGTACTGCTGTAGCTGTGTATACTAACTGAGATGTAACTAATTGTTTGATAATGGTCACCTTTCCATACAATGTCAAATTTCTCATTCTCCATAAATCTAGTGTATTTTTTATTTTCCCTATTTTGCCTTCCCAGTTAAGGTCTTCAACTTCTTTATAGCATTTCCCAACATATATACCGAGACATTTTATGGCGTCTTCTGTGAGATTTAATTCTCCAATAGTTTCAATATCTAAGTTCAGTCTCATAAACTGAGATTTTGACCAATTAATTTTTGGACCAGCATTTTCACCAAAAAATTCTATTTCTTTCATTACTTCTGTGAAGGAATCAACAGAATCAACTAAAATTGTGGAATCGTCAGCGAATTGAATAATTCGAATATCTTTATACTCATTTTCCGATCAATATTAGGTACTAAAATACCTTTTATTTGATCATTCTGCTTTATCTTTGCTGCTAAAATTTCTGCAACAATGATAAACAAAAGAGCTGATAACGGACATCCTTGCCGCACACCTCTTTTAATAAGAAATTCTTCAGATATCCAACCATAATTCATTACTCTACCATTAGCATTACTATACAACGTTTTGATCCATCTAATGAAAGATTCTTTGAATCTTAGTTCCTTCAACAAACCAAACAAAATATCATGATTAATAGTATCAAAACCTTTCTTGAAATCCAATGACATAATAATAGCGGGTGTTTCAGTACATTGACAGTAATCAATTACTTCCTGAACTGTCCGTATACACTGATGCAGATCGATTTTTCATAAAACCATATTGGTCCTCGGATATAATACAATGAATTATTTTTTTCAATCGGATTGTCAAAACACGAGCCGCCAACTTATAATCTATATTAAGCAACGAAATTGGTCGCCAATTATCTAATATGTTCTTATTACCTTTCTTATACAACAGTGTTAAAATGGCTTGACTTTGAGAAACAGACAATTCTTTTTTTTCATATCCCTGATTCAAGCTGTCTATTACCATCTGTTTCAGGTCTTCCCAGAAACATCTATAAAATTCTACACTAAGACCGTCACTGCAAGGTGACTTATTCAAATGCATAGATTTGAGTGCAAACCAGCATTCATTTTCTGTGAGCTTCCCCTCGCAGATGTTTGCATCTTCCTCACTTAATACATTAAAGTCTAAATTACGAGTGTAGTCTTTGATATCAGACTTGGAATCGTCTTTTCCGTAAAGACTGCTATAAAAATCATGTATTTTTTTCAAAATCTCTTCATCTTCTCTGAAAATCTTACCATCTATTTCAATACAATTTATTTCTTTTTTTTTACCCTTTGCTTTTTCAAGCTGAAAAAAATATCGAGATGACTTCTCTCCTGACTCAAGCCACCTTGCCCTTGATCTAACATATGCACCTTTACATTGATATTCATACCATCTATCTATCTCATGTTTTAAACAATTAATCTTGTCTAAATCATCAATATTTTGGTCTTCATTAACACTCATACTCAATCTTTTATATTCTTCTTCGATGCTCCTGATATATTTCTTCTTCTTTTGTGACAACTCAGATGCATATCTAATACTGTATTCTTTTATTTTTATCTTACATATTTCCCATCTTAACTGAGCATCAAATTTATCACACTCCATTTTAACCTTCTGAATAATATTCTTTATACCATGTTTATATTTTTCATCTTTAAGTAATGAATTATTCAATTTCCAGAAACCCCTTCCTCTCTTTTTTGTTGTCACCCGAAGCTTCATTGTCACTGCATTGTGATCACATTTTAACACTGGTTTGATATCTAAGGAATGTACATACGGAGCGTATGCCCTGGAGACTAGCCAATAATCAAGGCGTGAGCATATACTGAGTGTCATATGTCTCCACGTAAATTGCCTCCTCTCCGGGAATTTTTGTCTCCACACATCTATTAAATTGTAACACTGCTGAAATTTAACAAAATATTTTTTTTTGGTAAATATATGTAAGACATTCCGTTTGTGTCTAACTTTTTATTTTGTACACAGTTCCAGTCTCCTCCTGCAATCATAATTTCACTTGGTTTCTTGATCTTTTTCACCCAGTTATGTAATGATGCGTAAAACGGCTCTTTTTCTGCGTTTTTCGCCGGAGCGTATACATTTAGGCAGAAATAAACAGAATCATAGCTTACAAATCTCAACGCAATGGTTCTACCGTCACCTTTGGAATGTGTCTCTATGACGTCAATTGGAAGGTCGTTTCTGATTAAAACAGCTACACCTTTTGAGTGTTTTGTTCCATGATCGTATATTCGGAAACCTTTCCATTCATTTGAAATTACTTTTTCTAATTCTCCTGATAAAAATGTTTCTTGTAAGAAAGCTATATCGCATTTTTGACGTTTCAACCATAAGAATATTTTCTTCCGTTCGAATGTATCACATATTCCTCTTACATTTAGAGAGACAAAATGGAAACATTCCATCGCTCTTAATGAGATTACCCGTTTTCTAATTAATCACGATCAAATAATCTACTCACTTCTGCTTCTTCGTTGGTTTCATTTTCCTTTTTTTAGATTCCTTTGTCTTCCCAGCAGCCTTCGGAGGAGGAGTCTCCGGGGATAACGTAGAATCATCATTGTCGCTGTTCGTGTAGATACTGCATGTTTCATCATCACATTCTCCATCCGTTTGCTGTTCTCTCTTCTCGTCATCACGCGTCGTGCTTTCACTGATCTTTGCCTGTGATCGCGTGCGATATGATGCTTCACATGCCGTACTAGATGCTCCTGCACTACATGAGGCTGATCGCGTTCTCGACGGTGATCGAAGATCATCGAAGATCGATGGCCTCAGATCTTTCGGGATCGCTGGTCTGCAATGGTTGTTGCACAAGCTTCGTGATGAAATCAGCGAGACGAGTTTGTCGCGTCTTGGTGCTTTGACTCGCAGTCTCGATGGGGTGTGTTGGACCGGTACTTTCGGAGTTCTCACGTGCCGTAGGTTGTCGCTCTGGTGAGGCGTCAGGCGTTGCTATGTGGTTGTGTAGTGCCGGGTTCTGTGGACACTCGTTCCTTTTGTGGCCGGTGGTTCTGCAAAGCTGGCATTTCACCTCGTTATGGCAGCTGGATACATGGTGTCCCGATTCAAGGCATCTAGAGCATGTTACCGGACCAGCTGCACTAGATTGCTCGGGTTGTCCCGGATGGTATACACGTCCCATGAAGTTGTTTCCAAATAACAATTTCCGTGGTAGTGGCTGTGGGGGTGGGGTGATGTAGAGTACCCGATCACCATTAAGACAGTTGGTCAGTTGACCGTTTACCCTCAGTTTTTGGCGATAGATGTCCCCTTGGATCTGGCATTTTTGGTTTTCTATCTTGCTACGGATGACTTCGTCGCTGACAGACAACGGGATGTCTTTGATGGTCACTCTGGTCAGGTTCTCATCCTTTGACCTCGTGAATGGGTTCACGTCGTATACAGCGGCGTTTGCTCCCCGAATGACAAGCCCATTGGATATCAGTTTCACGCGGTCCTCATGGGAGTTCAGATAAATCCGCCATAGACGGCGAATTTGCTGGATTCCCAGGATGCTGTCAGTGCTGACAGTTCTTTCCAAGGCGACATATATTTCCTCACCTGTACAATGTTTCTTGTCATTGTTCCTGATGTCGTCTGTGCGTAGGAAAACTGGCTTGGGCCCTGTCGTATGTATGTCTGGGCGTGGCGTCGCTGTCTGGGCATACATATTGCATGCACCTTCGCCAGTTTCCCACAGAAGATGTCAAGAAGCACAGTCTGTTAGTCCTCAAAAACAGGATAGTGCTATAAGCACTTTTCCAAATCACTTATATAGTTCAAAGATGACAATAGGATGGATTTCCTTGTTGGCGATATTTCAAGATATTAAATCCCAAAAGGAGAGGATGCAAAAAAACGTCTTGACGTATCTGCTAGCGCCCTCTACCTTGCTAAATACAATATACATAGCATACAGTCTAGTGAAAGTTTACGATACGACTTACTGTGAATTCTTCTTTTACTTTCACAGCAATATTTCATATATTCAGGAATTATGTCCTTTAGACAGCTTCCCTATTATTTATACGGTATACATGTGTGCTTGTGTTTATTTGAATGTGTAAAAATGATTGGTTGTTGGCTTTGTTCAACATGGATGGAATGAAAGAATGTCCCTCCCTCAACCTACCCCTCCCCCTTTCTCCCCCCCCCCCCTCTCTCTCTCTCTCTCTCTCTAAGAGAAAGAAAAGTCAAGCAATACCGTGCCTTTGGGACGCCTGCGCGTACACACTTAACCCTCCAAGCGCACACGCTAAAACCATAAGCGCACTGTACGCTGGGTAACGACATGGCGTCGAATTTATGAGTTTGCCAGACTCTCTTAAAGCCCAAACAAAGTTCTGGTATGCCTGCAAAAGTTGTCAAATTTTGCTCCAAAATGTGAACGTATGCCTAGGAAATGTGCGGAATAACGCTGTAATAACAAGATATTCGATGGGTAAGGACGAAAATGGATATTAACCAAAAACATTCAGTCTCGGAACTTACCCGAACGGGGTCAGGCTAGACTCGGACTCGGGGATAACTCGGCCTCGCTTTGCTTGACGGCGGGATGAGTTGTACTGCTACTGGTTTTCCCTCTGGATTGTACAGTACTATGCATACGGGAGCGGCCTGTATAAACTACATTGTAGCGTTCTGGCTACTCGCAGTAATGGTCCGAGTTGTTACAACACGCGCATCAAAAACCTCTTTGGCGCGCATGCAAAATTAGTGTGCGCCTCTCAAGCACCTCTAAAAACAATCAAAGACAATTGATAAACAACAACAGTAATGACAGTAATGACAGTAATTTTATTCTCATGTCACCCCATTAGGGTATTGGAGAACGCAATTTCAACATAATTATTAACATGAAACATATTTACACTTTGATGCAGATTTTTCTTTTTAAACACTTTTACACTATTACACATATTTACATTTAATCCAGTTTGAAACTAATTTACACAGTAATACGATGAAACATATTTACACTGAAGTATAAAACATTTACACATAGAGGAAAATATTATGTATATCGAAAACCAATTTGTATAACCTTAGATAAGAAATAATGTGAAATTATTTGGCATATCAATACATCTAAAGGTGAACTTTAACAGTAAAACAATGATGCGTAACAGGGCACCAGCAGCAACAGAAAACAAAAAATAATAATTGTAAAATTTTATACAATATATACACGACAAAGTATTACAAAGTATTACAAATTACAATTGCTTGATGATTAGTCAAACTATTTTGATTAATTACATGACTAAAGAAGATTTAAAACGAAGCATTATGGTATTGCAATATTTAGCCAGATTTAAAAGTGTGCCTAAGTTGGTTGTATTAAATAATTTTTCCATTTTGAAAGTATTTGGCCTTTTTGTGAAGTTGCTGTCTAGATACAATTTTCTCTCCGTGGAAAAAGCCGGACAAACAAACAAATAATGGAATTCATCTCCAATTAGTTGTGATTGACAAAGATTGCATACTCTTCAAAAAAAACAACAACAAAAACTTCAAAGACCGCGCGTCTCAGCAACTGAGGTGATGTGCGTACTATAAAGCGTCTTTGCTAGTAGGCTTGAGGACCGCGCGCTGTCCATTTATTTTTTGCAGGATTAGCACGCACTTTCCTGTCTGCTCAGTAAGGCCTCGTTTGGCCTGTGCCCGTAGTATTATAGAGTACTGATGAACATGGCGATCACGAACTGTGTGTAAATTGTCTGAAATAGGGTCGAGTTTTCCCTGAGACCGAGTTAGTCTGGAGCCTTCTGGAATAAAAGTCGGTTTACCGACTTTTATTATTTTTCTCAAAATACTCCAAAACGACTCATCATTCCGGCAAACCGCGTCAGCCAGGTAAGTTTCTTTGTAGACTCTTTCGATATATTGCAAGCAAATATGAAATGGTGCCAGACGGGTTCTCAAGCCCTTACCAGAACTTAGTTTTCACTTTAATATACGGCACTGGATACGCCCCCTCTCGATCCATGATTGCGTCAGCCACAAATGATCAAACGTATTGCTTGCATTACAGGGGCGTATCCAGGAATTTTGTGAAGGGGAGGCGCCTTTACAAAATCAAAGGCTCGCGCGACACCACCCCATTTTCTTCTTTTCATTTTCTCTTGTTTTAACAAAATATATAGAGGGGGCAACATGGGGCATGCGCCCCCTCACGATCCGTGATTGCGTCAACCACAAATGACAAAACTCATTGCTTGCATTACAGGGGCGGGTCCAGGAATTCCGTAAAGGGGAGACGACTTTTTAAAAAAAATCAATTTCTTTTGTGTTAACAAAAATAGACACAGGGAGGGGGTATACCGGCCCCCCTCCCTCTCGATCCGCAACTGCGTCAACCACAAGTTTATGGCAAATCCTATAATACAATCGCGGATCGAGAGGGGGCGCATTCCTCTCTGGTGCCTTCTTTCATTTTTTTTTCAAACACCAGAAATAAAAAGAAAGAAATAGGGGGTGCGGCAGTTCTAATTTTGTAAAGGCGGCTCCCCTTTACGAAACTCCTGGATCCGCCCCTGTGACGCGTTATGAAATTTGCAGAACGTTTTGGAAATTTCGAAGTTTTTGTGGTCGACGTCTTATGACATTTGCGGTTAATCCAATTTTGACATTTGCGGTTGGCGCAATCGCGGATCGAGAGGGGGCGCATCCCCCTCTGGTGCCCCCTCGCTATGTTTTGTTAACGCAACAGAAATACAAATAAGAAAATGGGGGGGGGGGTCTCGCCAGCCTTTGATTTTGTAAAGGCGACTCCCCTTTACGGAATTCCTGGATCCGCCCCTGTAATGCAAAGCAATGAGTTTTGATATTTGTGGTTGACGCAATCATGGAACGATAGGGGGCGCTTCCTCCTGTGGTGCCCGCTCACTATATTATGTTAAAACAACAAAAATAAAAATAAGAAAACCGGGGGTGGGGTCGCGCCAGCCTTTGATTTTTTAAGGCGCCCATCCCCTTTACGGAATTCCTGGATCCACCCCTGTGACGCGTTATGACACGTGCAGTTAGTTTGACAATTTTGACATATGTGATCGACGTGTTTTGACATTTATGGTTAAAGGAACTGTACAGTACTGGTTGAGGTGGGGATTCATGTTTTGAACATTCCTAAGTGAGATAATGAGAAACCTCTTATGAAATATGAAAGAGAATGTAATTTTAAGAAGGATTCAACGTTTATTTCATGAAAATTGGTTTTCAAATGGCTGAGATATCCAAAAAAGTGATGATAATAAAAGACTACAGGCCACGCTTTTATTAGGATCTGTTTGTTTCACCTTGTTTTTCGATATCTCAGCCATTTCAAAACCGATTTTTCATCAAATAAACTTTTGATACCCCTTAGAATTGCATGCTCTTTGACATTTCATAGAGTGGTTTCTGAATATCTCGCAAAACGTTAAAAGCTAAATCCTCACCTCGACCAGAACTGTACACACCCTTTAATCTCCGATTTTGACACTTGCGGTTGACGCAATCGCGGGTTGAGAGGGGGCGCATCCCCCTTTAGTGTCCCCTCTCTTTATTTCATCAAGACAACAGAAATAAAAAGAAGAAAATGCGGGAGGGAGGAGGGTCGCGCCAGCCAGTGACTTTGTAAAGACGCTTCCCCTTTACGAAATTCCTGGATCCGCCCCTGTAACGCAAGCAATAAGTTTGGTCATATGTGGTTGACGCAATGATGGATCGAGAGGGGGCGCATGCCCCTCTGATTGCCCCTTTCTTTTCTTTTCTTTTTTTTTTTGGGTAAAAACAACACAGATAAAAAGAAAAATATGGGGGGAGGGGGGTATGCGGTAGAATTTAATTTTGTAAAGCCACCTCCCCTTTACGGAATTCCTGGATCCGCCCCCGTAATGCAAGGAATGAGTTTTGATATTTAATGTGGTTGACACAATCATGGATCGAGCGGGGGCGCTTCCCCCTCTGGTTCCCCGTCACTATATTATGTTAAAACAACAGAAAATAAAAATAAGAAAATGGGGGGGGGGGGTCACGCCAGCCTTTGATTTTTTAAAGGCGCCCCTCCCCTTGACGGAATTCCTGGATCCATCCCTGTTACGCGTTATGACATTTGCATTTAGTTTGAAAATGTTGACATCTGTGGTCGACGCGTTATGACATTTGTGGTTAATCCCCGATTTTGACATTTGCGATTGACGCAATCGGTGATTGAGAGGGGCGCATCCCCCATTAGTGCCCCCTCTCTTTATTTCGTTAACACAACAGAAATAACTAGAATTATCACTGAAGGTGATTAATACCCCCGCCCTAGTGTTGCTTTATAGTATGTGATGTCATGAGGGCAATGCCGTTAATACCAAATGTGCACTTGTCGAATTGGAAACAGAATAAGTTTAGTTTACTGTAAAATTACAGAGTTGACACTGAGTATAAAACTTACCGCAAATGGAAACATGCTTTCCCCCAGCATCACTACACTTAAAGACCATCATACACAACAAATTTGATAGCTTGAATGGTTGATTTGATACAAAAATGAGTGGTTACCATGGCAACACATTTTCCTTAAACTAACACCTTGGTGTCTTGCAAAACTACACTTCTAGATCATGATACATACTAAATTTCACTTTACTTCATTGAATATTATGGAAGTTATTCAATCCACAAGGTTTTGGTAAAATTATGGTTACCATGGCAACGCTTTGTCCGACAAACAGAAAAAATTATGTGTTGCACATCTATGCCTCAAGGCCATAATGCCTACCAAATTTGATTTCAATTGCTTCAAAACTGTGGAAGTTGTTCACTCCACAAGATTTCGAAGAAAACATGCGGTTACCATGGCAACGCTTTGTCAAGTACAAACACAAAGAGTGTCTTGCATAACTGCACCTATAGATCATCATTGATACCAATTTTGAAATTGATTGCTTAAATACTATGGAAGTTATTCAATCCACAAGGTTTTGGTAAAATCATGGTTACCATGGCAACGCATTGTCCGACAAACACACACACACACAAAAAAAAAAAATGTCTCGCACATCTATACCTCAATATCATCATTTACCCTAAGTTTCATTTAAATTGCTTCAAAACTGTAGGAGTTTTGAGAGATTTTGCAACAGACCGACCGACCACCCGACCAACATCACGGTGATTCCTATATACCCCCTTCACACTATGTGTGGCGGGGGTATACAAAGAAGAAAATAGGGGAGGGGGAGGGTCGCGCAAGCCTTTGACTTTGTAAAGACGTCTCCCCTTTACGAAATTCCTGGATCCTTCCCTGTAATGCAAGCAATGAGTTTTTCCATTTGTGGTTGACGCAATGATGGATCGAGAGGGGGCGCTTCCCCCTCTGGTACACCCTCACTATATTAGATTAAACCAACAGAAACAAAAATAAGAAAAGGGGGGTGGCACCAGCCTTTGATTTTGTAAAGGCGCCCCCCCCCCCCCACCCTTTACAGAATTCCTGGATCCGCCCCTGTGACGCGTTATGACATTGTGGTCGACGTGTTATGACATTTGTGGTTAATCCAATATTGATATTTGTGGTTGACGCAATCGCGGATTTAGAGGAGGCGCATCCCCCTTTAGTACCACCTCTCTTTATTTTGTCAACACAACAACAATAAAAAGAAGAAAATAGGAGAGGGGGAGGGTCGCGCAAGCCTTTGACTTTGTAAAGACGTCTCCCCATTACGAAATTCCTGGATCCGCCACTGTAATGCAAGCAATGACTTTTTCCATTTGTGGTTGACGCAATGAGGGATCAAGAGGGGGCGCTTCCCCCTCTGTTACACCCTCACTATATTAGATTAAACCAACAGAAACAAAAATAAGAAAAGGGGGGGGGGTCGCACCAGCCTTTGATTTTGTAAAGGCGCCCCCCCCCCCTTTACGGAATTCCTGGATCCGCCCCTGTGACGCGTTATGACATTTGTGGTCGACGTGTTATGACATTTGTGGTTAATCCAATATTGATATTTGTGGTTGACGCAATCGGGGATTTAGAGGGGGCAACACTTAAAGGTCCAGTTTACATTTGGGAGCAGTGATTTCAAAAATGTTCAAGATATCACATTTGGTGCATATGTGTAGGTCTGTTGTATCATAAAACATCCTACCATATGAAATATTTGCAATAAAACCTAAAATATAAGGAGATATCAGGGTTTTTCTTAATAAACCATAACTGTATACGGTTTAGTCTGGAAACACATTTATTATAACTATTGTTCACATTTTGTGTATTTAACAACACTTAACATCAATTATATGGATTCAAATTTTGACAGAGGTTGTTTCTATCCGTAATTCACATTTTACAACTATTCTAAAGCACTAATGCTGGGTTTTTGTTTCATCTGCAAATGGTAAATTATGCCTTTAACAATAAAAATAAGAAAATGTGGGGGGGGGGGGGCGAGGGTCGCGCCAGCCTTGATTTTGTAAAGGCGCCTCCCCTTTATGGAATTTCTGGATCCGCCCTTGTGACGCGTCATGACATTTGCAGTAACTTTGGAAATTTTGACATTTTTGTGGTCGACGTCTTATGACATTTGCGGTTAATCCAATATTGACATTTACGTCGACGTGTTATGACATTAATGGTTGATCCGATTTTGACATTTGTCGTCGACGTGTTATGACATTATTGGTTGATTTGACATTTGTCGTCGACGTGTTCTGACATTAGTGGTTGTTTTGACATTAGTGGTTGTTTTG
Source organism: Diadema setosum (assembly GCF_964275005.1). Classification (NCBI taxonomy): domain Eukaryota; kingdom Metazoa; phylum Echinodermata; class Echinoidea; order Diadematoida; family Diadematidae; genus Diadema; species Diadema setosum. The sequence continues at coordinate 14,662,075 of NC_092691.1, forward strand.
ACATTAGTGGGCGGTTTTGACATTAGTGGGCTCTACAAGGAGTTTGCTTGATTGACCTGTATGTAAAAATAACTAAAGAAGTAAACACGTAACAAATGGAAACTAGTTTAAAAAGTTAATGAATTATTTAATCTTGAAGTAGGATTGTTCGATTTCTAATTGTTACGGCAATTCAAAGTAATTTGGAGAAAGTAGCACAATTTCGTATATTACGAATGTAGAGAATCATTACAGGGACTAATTTCGTTTTGACAGACCGTGGCCCAAACTGCCTACTTTGATCTATATCTGTAAAAGTTTCTTATAAATTATGAATTTCGAAATCAAATCAAAATTCACAATTGAATGATGTGTTTCTTTTGAACAAAATACCTCTGTAATGAGATTGACAAAATTGGCGGGATTGTTACAAATCATTTACAATACATTGCGTCGTTGTTAGTAATGACGCAAACATAAGAAACCATAACACGCAATTAAAGATCAAGAAGAAAAAAAAGGCATTTTATTTGTTCTATTACTTTCAAATACTTTGGTACTCATGGCAAATTGCAAGTAATAAGACTATCAAGCATCTTCAATAGGTCATTCACTTGGATTCATAGCGTTCTCTTTCTTGAAAACCAACTATTTTGTATACCTTGCACTAAAATTTAGTGGTTTTACATTGGGAACGGGTTCAGACCCGTTTTCAATGCGATGTACGATTTACCCAGTAACAGATTTCTTTCATTTTGTCGAACCTTCCACGGATTTCTAGTGAGTAACCAAATCGACGAAATTTACAGAACAAATCAAAGGAATTCTATCTCCTTGTAAAACACACCGAAAATACTTGCCCGATGTTTCTTTACTTTGCGTCGTTACTGTCAAATACCCAATTTACTGGATATTCAATGAAACTTTCTTAATGGGCTAATTCGATTTCATCACCGTTATAATGTAGAGACTCATTACACAGACTAAACATTATCGTGAACCAAATTATCTACTTTGATCTTAATCTCTAAAATCAGGATAGGGAATCACTATTTTCTAATTAACGCAGTTTCTTTGAAACTTGTGAATTGTGTCAGAATAAATGAAATCAAAATTCACAACCATTAAATGATTTGTCTCCTTTGAACAAAGAAGGAAGAAATTTGTACCAGATTCACAAAATTCGCGCTGTGTGAAAACATTGTAACATATAATTTACTATTTCATTCCGTCATTGGTAGTAATGACACAATGATAAGAAACCATAGGACCGCAAATCAAGATCAAGGACAGAAACCCTTACTTTCAAATACTGTTTTACTTGTCTCAAACTGGCAGTAAATAGACTATCAAGCATCTTAAATTGGTCATTTGTCATTCACTTGAATTCATATCGTTCTGTTTCTTGAAAACCAATTTTTTCGTATACCTTGCACAAAAATTTAACGGTTTTACATTGGCAACGGGTTCAAACCCGGTTTCAATGTAATGTCCGATTCCCCCAGTAACGGATTTCTTTTATTTTGTCGAACCTTGCACGGAAATCGACAGAACAAATACAAGGAATTTCCTCTCCTTGATAGAACACATGGAATATACTCGCCGATGTTTCTTTACTTTGCGACGTTACTGCCCATTTTACTGGAAATTCATTGAAACTTTCATAATGGGCTAATTCCATTTCATCGCCGTTATAATGACGAGACTCATTACACAGACTAATATCGTTTGAAAACATCGTGAACCAAATTGTCTACTTTGATCTTAATTTGTAAAATCAGGCTATAGAATCACTATTTTCTTGTATTTATGCAGTTTCTTATAAACTTGTGAATTGCGTCATAAGAAATGAAAAATGAATTCACAATTAAAATGATTTGTTTCCTTTTAACAAAGAAGAGCTTTCTACCAGTTTCACAAAATTCACGCTGTGATAACATTGTTACATATAATTTACTATACATTGCGTCATTGGTAGTAATGATGCAAAGATAAGAAACCATAGGACGCGCAATTCAAAATCAAAAAGAAAAAATTCATTTGATTCGTTCTATTACTTTCAAATACTTTGGTACTTGAGGCAAATTGCAAGTAATAAGACTATCAAGCATTTTCAATTGGTCATTGAACGCTATTAATTCTTCTTTTGAATTCATAGCGTTCGCTTTCTTGAAAACCAAATATTTTATATTACCTTGCACTAAAATTTAACGGTTTTACTTGGGGAACGGGTTCAAACCCGTTTTCAATGTGATGTACGATTTACCCAATAACGGATTCCTTTTATTTTGTCGAACCTTCCACTATTCAGGCAGTTTCTTTTAACCTTGTGAATTCCGTCATAATAAGAAATTACATAAAAATTCACAATGATTTGTTTCCTTTGACCAAAGAAGGAAGACCTTTGTACCAGATTCACAAAATTCGCGCTGCGTGAAAATATTGTTACATATAAGTTACTATAGGCCCTACATTGCGTCATTGGTAGTTATGACGCAATGGTAAGAAACCATAAGGATAAGCAATCAACGATCGAAGAGAATAAGATATTTGATTCGTTCTACTACTTTCAAATACTTTGGTACTTATGGCAAATTGCAAGTAATTAGACTATCAAGCATCTTAAATTGGTAATTTTTCATTCACGAATTCATAGCGTTCTCTTTCTTTCATTTTGTCGAACTTTCCCCGCATTTCTAGCGAGTAACAAAGTAGAAGAAATTGACAGAACGAATCAAAGGAATTTTCTCTCCTTAAGGAACACATCGAAGATGCTTGCTCGATATTTCTGTTCGCGTTATTACTGTCAAATACAAAATTTGTAGGAAATTTAGGGAAACTTTCATAAAACGCTAATTCTCGATTTCATCACCGTTATATACTTGCGTAAGGGATTACGCAAGTATGTATTGAGAAGATTGAGAAGAAATTCACCAAAAGGCAGATTGTACGAGTTGGTGTTATTAGGCTGCGTTCACATTAAAGTAGACGGTATTCGGTATACAGTATTCGCTATTCGCTATGCGCCGTCAAGTCGACCCAGTACACAATCACCTGCACCATCAATTCCCTGCTTCTTCCTCCTACACAATCATCCCAGCAATAACAAATTTTAATCTGCGTCAGAATGTCAGTCTCCATGCTTATTTTTGCTAAAGGGCAAATCCAGACCAAAATTTTCATCATTTCATCAACAAAAGATGGTATACGCTGCTCGAAAATCGAACAAGCTCGATTCCCACTATGCTATACTATTCTATGCTATTCGGCATTTTCGAATAGTGCCCTCTTATGTGAATCGGTGTTAGGAAATCCTATCGTTCGATTCAAGATATTCGCGTGCAATCGAAAACGCGCACCGACTACCCGAATAGTTTACTTCTATGTGAACGCAGCCTTATGGTCTGAGTAGACTTCGTCACCGTTTCGCGCTTAATTGGCATCTTTTTACGATAAAACGTCAATCTTCACATTTTTTTCGATTTTAAGTGGAGTTTGCTAGATTGACCTGTATGTAAAAATAACAATAAGTAAACACGTAACAAATGGAAACTAGTGTAACAAGTTAATGAATTATTTAATCTTGAAGTAGGATTGTTCGATTTCTAATTGTTACGGCAATTTAAAGTAATTTGGAGAAAGTAGCACAATTTCGTACATTAAGAATGTAGAGAATCATTACACGGACTAATTTCGTTTTGATACATCGTGGCCCTAACTGTCTACTTTGATCTAAATCTGTAAAAATTTCTTTTAATTTGTGAATTCCGCTATAATAAGACATCAAATCCAAATTCACAATTGAATGATTTGTTTCTTTTGAACAAAATAGCTTTGTAATGACATTTGACAAAATTGACGGGATTGTTACAAATCATTTACAATATATTGCGTCATTGGTAGTAATGACGCAAACATAAGAAATCATAGGACACGCAATTAAAGATCAAGAATAAAAAAGGCATTTGATTCGTTGTATTACTTTGAAATACTTTGGTACTTGTGGCAAATTGCAAGTAATCAAGCATTTTCAATTGGTCATTGAACGCTATTAATTCTTCTTTTAAATTCTTAGCGTTCTCTTTCATGAAAACCAAATATTTTGTATTACCTTGCAGTAAAATTTAACGGTTTTACATGGAGGACGGGTTCAAAGCCGTTTTCATCGTGATGTACGATTTACCCAATAACGGATTTCTTTTATTTTGTCGAACCTTCCACGGATTTCTAGTAGTAACCAAATCGACGAAATTTACAGAACAAATCAAAGGAATTTTCTCCTCTTGTAGAAAACATCGAAAATACTTGCCCGATGTTTCTTTACTTTGCGTTGTTGCTGCCAAATACCCAATTTAGTGGATATTCAATGAAACTTTCATAATGGGCTAATTCGATTTCATCACCGTTACAATGTAGACTCATTACACAGACTTTATCGATAGTAGACCAAATTCTCTACTTTGAATTTTGATTTGTAAAATCAGGATATGAAATTACTATTTTCTTCTGTTCACACAGTTTCTTTTAAACTCGTGACTGATTGCGTCATAATAAGAAATGGCATAAAAATTCACAATTATTAAATGATTTGTTTCCTTTGAACAAAGAAAGAAGACCTTTGTACTAGATTCACAAAATTTGCGCTGTGTGAAAACATTGCTACATATAATTTACTATAGGAACTATATTGCGTCATTGGTAGTAATGACGGAAAGATAAGAAACCATAGGACACGCAATTAGAGATCAAGAAAACAAAAGGCATTTGATTCGTTCTATATTTGTGGCAAACTGGAAGTAATTACACGATCAAGCATCTAAAAATTGGTCATTTATAATTCACTTGAATTCATAACATTCTCTTTCTTGAAAACCAATTATTTCGCTTACCTTGCACAAAAATTTGACGGGTTTACCATTGGAAACAGGTTCAAACCCGTTTTCAATGTAATGTACGATTTACCCAATAACGGATTTCTTTTATTTTGTCGAAACTTCCCCGGAATTCTAGCCAGTTACAAAGTAGAAGAAATTGACAGAACGATACAAAGGAATTTTCTCTCCTTAAGGAACACATGGAAAATGCTTGCTCGATATTTCTGTCCGCGTTATTACTGTCATATACAAAATTTGCAGGAAATTCAGGGAAACTTTCATAAAACGCTAATTCGATTTCATCACCGTTATATCAAACTCCCTTACGCAAATATGGAACGTACAAGTTTCTGAGGCAAAAGCGTTTCAACCTGTCAGATTGAGAAGAAATTCACCAAAGGCAAATTGTATGAAGTTGGTGTTATTATGGTCTGAGTAGACTTCGTCACCGTTTCGCGCTTATTAGCATCTTTTTGGGATAAAACGTCAATCTTCACATTTTTTTCGATATTGAGTGGAGGAGTTTGCTTGAATTACCTGTATGTAGAAATAATTAAAGCAGTAAACACGTAACAAATGGAAACTGGTTTAACAATTTAATAATAATAATAATAATAATAATAATAATAACAGTGGCTACTTGTATAGCGCACAGGTCCACTTTTCAGTGCTCATGGCGCTTCAAAAATGAAAAAAATATCATATATTTACATACATATACATATTCAAACATTTCAACAAAGAAGAAAATGGTAAACAAAAGCAAATATATAAATATAATGAATTATTCAATCTTGAAGTAGGATAGTTCGATTTCCAATTGTTACGCCAATTTAAAGTAATTTGGAGAAAATAGCACAATTTCTTATATTAAGAATAGAGACTCATTACACGGACTAATTTCTCCATTCTTAAGAAATTGCTGTTAATACGACTATTGGTTGTTGCTGCGAAGCTGCCATGTGTTGCTCGCACGACAATAAATGAAAAAAATCTGCAGAAATGGGACCCTTACTGGCTTGCGAGACGTGACGTGGCCGCGTGGGTGAAGTTTGCGGGTGACTCCACAGCGCAGTACGTGCACGCGCGACTTACTAGTAGTGGTAGTAGCACCAGGTAGTAGGCCTAGTGCCTACGTACATTGTACGTCCTGTACTTACTTGAATGAAGTTGCTTCGGAGACAGGATAAGTTCGAGATCACTGTTCGTTCCCGATTGTGTTCGCGACATTTCGACAGAGAACAAATAAAAAAAAAAAGATGGGCATTCTATGACGATATCCAGGTGGGTGAATATTTTCCAGCATATTTTCAGCGTATGCAGAGATGACTGATCTGTGATGTGCACATCGATCGCATGATCAAGCAGTACGCTGTACCGGTATGTGTTAGCTTATGCGCTGCGTGCAGTGGTGCATGCTAATGCAAGGCCGGCCGCCGGCGTCGACTCGACTACAGTGTACGAGTATGACAGGCCTCCACTCGCTGGCTCGGGCGGTACAGCCGCCCACTGTACTAGTATCCGTGGTCGGCGCGGCGCTATAGGTAAGGTACACGTACGCGCACGCTAGCTAGCGTTGTGCAAATTATGCTCCGCGCCGGAAGTGCCCTTGCTACCAAGTGCACTAAGTCTCGACGAAAAAGCCACATCCGGTTACTTTTTACGTCATTGGCGATAGCGAGAATTAAACTTTCATAATGGGCTAATTCGATTTCATCACCGTTACAATGTAGAGACTCATTACACGGACTAAACATTATCGTTTCTTCTTCTTCTTCTTCTTCTTCTGATTAAGTCTGCCTCCTTCAATAGACTGAAGATTCTTGCAAACTGGTGCTATTTACATTATCATACAATTTATTTACAGATATTTACAAGCACATAGAAAATTTGACGATTTGACGGTATAATGACGAGACTCATTACACAGACTGATATCGTTTGAAAACATTGTCGTGAACCAAATAGTCTACTTTGATCTTAATTTGAAAAATCAGGCTATAGAATCACTATTTTCTTGTATTTACGCAGTTTCTTTTAAACTTGTGAATTGCGTCATAATAAGAAATGAAAACAGAATTCACAATTAAAATGATTTGTTTCCTTTCAACAAAAAAGAGCTTTGTATCAGTTTCACAAAATTCGCGGTGTGTGATAACATCGTTACATATAATTTACTATACATTGCGTCATTTGTAGTAATGACCCAAAGATAAGAAACCATAGAACACGCAATTCAAAATCAAGAAGAAAAAAGGCATTTGATTCGTTCTATTACTTTGAAATACTTCATTACTTAAGGCAAATTGCAAGTAATAAGACTATTAAGCATTTTCAATTGGTCATTCAACGTTATGAATTCTTCTTTTGAATTCGTAGCGTTCTCTTTCTTGAAAACCAAATGTTTTGTAGTACCTTGCACTAAAATTTAACTGTTTTACATGGGGAACGGGTTCAAACCCGTTTTCAATGTGATGTACGATTTACCCAATAACGGATTTCTTTTATTTTGTCAAACCTTCCACGGATTTCTAGTGAGTAACCAAATTGACCATATTTACACAACAAATCAAAATAATTTTTTCTCCTTGTAGAAAAATCGAAAATACTTGCCCGATGTTTCTTTACGTCGTTACTGCCAAATACCGAATTTACTGGATATTCGTATAATGTGATACACGATTTACCTAATAACGGATTTCTTATATATGCTGTCGAACCTTGCACGGATTTCTAGTGAGTAACCAAATCCACAAAATTTACAGAACAATCCAATGGAATTTTCTCTCCTTGTAGAATACTTGCCCGATGTTTCTTTACTTTGCGTTGTTACTGCTAAATACCCAATTTAATGGAAATTCAATGAAACTTTCATAATGGGCTAATTCGATTTCATCACCGTTATAATGTAAAGACTCATTACACAGACTTTATCGATATTAAACCAAATTGTCTACTTTTATCTTAATTTGTAAAGTCAGGATATGGAATCACTATTTTCTTCTATTCACGCAGTTTCTTTTAAACTTGTGAATTACGTCATAATAAGAAATGACATCAAAATTTACAATCATTAAATGATTTGTTTGCTTTGAACAAAGAAGGAAGATCTTTGTACCAGGTTCACAAAATTCGCGATGTGTGAAAACATTGCCACATATAATTTACTGTAGGCCCTACATTGCGTCATTGGTAGTAATGACGCATAGATAAAAACCCATAGGGCACGTAATTAGAGATCAAGAAGACAAAAGGCGTTTGAATCGTTCTATTACTTTCAAATACTTTGGTACTTGTGGCAAATTACAAGTAATTAGACTGTCAAAGCATCTTAAATTGGTCAATTACAGTTCACTTCAATTCATAACATTCTCTTTCTTCAAAACCAATTATTTCTTTTACCTTGCACGAAAATTTGACGGTTTTACATTGGGAAGGGGTTCAAACCCGTTTTCACTGTAATGTGCGATTTACCCAATAACGGATTTCTTTTATTTTGTCGAAACATCCCCGGAATTCTAGCGAGTAACAAAGTAGAAGAAATTGACAGAACGATTCAAAGGAATTTTCTCTCCTTAAGGAACACATCGGAAATGCTTGCTCGATATTTCTGTCCCCGTTATAACTTTTTATACAAAATTTGCAGGAATTTCAGGGAAACTTTCATAAAACGCTAATTCGATTTCATCACCGTTATATCAAACTCCCTTACGCAAGTATGGAACGTACAAGTTTCTGAGGAAAAAGTGTTTAAACCTGTCAGATTGAGAAGAAATTCACCAAAGGCAAATTGTACGAGTTGGTGTTATAGTCTGAGTAGACTTCGTCAGCGTTTCGCGCTCATTGGCATCTTTTTGCGATAAAACGTCAATCTTCACATTTTTTTCGATTTTGAGTGGAGTTTGCTAGATTGACCTGTATGTAAAAATAACTAAATAAGTAAACACGTAACAAATGGAAACTAGTGTTACAAGTTAATGAATTATTTAATCTTGAAGTAGGATTGTTCGATTTCTAATTGTTACGGCAATTTAAAGTAATTTGGGGAAAGTAGCACAATTTCGTATATTAAGAATGTAGAGACTCATTACACGGACTAATTTCGTTTTCAAACATCGTGGCCTAAACTGTCTACTTTGATCTAAATCTGTATAATTGCATGAATTGTAAGGAGACAGACTTGACTAGCATTCATGCTATTTTCTGGTTCCTATTATCCTCAGTTTTTTATGTAACTGATACGACTATAAACCTGTACAATGATTGTTATTGCACTGAATAATAAAATTTATTCATTCATTCATTCATTCAAAAGTTTCTTTTAATTTGTGAATTCCGCTATAATAAAAAATCATATCAAAATTCACAATTGAATGATTTGTTTCTTTTGAAGAAAATAGCTTTGTAATGAGATTGATAAAATTGGCGGGATTTTTAATAATCATTTACAATACATTTAGTAAATGTAAGTAATGACGCAAACATAAGTCCATAGGACACGCAATTAAAGATCAAGAAGAAAAAAACATTGATTCGTTCTATTACTTTCAAATACTTTGGTACTCGTGGTAAATTGCAAGTAATAAGCATCTTCAATTGGTCATTTATCATTCACTTGAATTCATTGCGTTCTCTTTCTTGAAAACCAAATATTTTGTGTACCTTGCACTTAAGTTTAACGGTTTTACATTGGGAACGGGTTCAGACACGTTTTCAATGTGATATACGATTTACCTAATAACGGATTTCTTATATATGCTGTCGAACCTTGCACGAATTTCTAGTGAGTAACCAAATCCACGAAATTTACAGAACAATTCAATGGAATTTTCTCTCCTTGTAGAACACATCGAAAATACTTGCCCGATGTTTCTTTACTTTGCGTTGTTACTGCTAAATACCCAATTTAATGGAAATTCAATGAAACTTTCATAATGGGCTAATTCGATTTCATCACCGTTATAATGTAGAGACTCTACCCAGACTAAACATTATCGTGAACCAAATTGTCTACTTTGTCATCTTTGATCTACTTTGATCTTTGATTTGTAAAATCAGGATATGGAATCACTACTTTCTTCTATTCACGCATTTTCTGTCAAACTTGTGAATTGCGTCACAATAAGAAATGACATCAAAATTCACAACCATTAAATGATTTGTTTGCTTTGAACAAAGAAGGAAGACCTTTGTACGAGATTCACAAAATTCGCGGGGTGTCAAAACATTGTCAGCAACGTTGTTACTGCTAAATACCCAATTTACTGGAAATTCAATGAAACTTTCATAATGGGCTAATTCGATTTCATCACCGTTATAATGTAGAGACTCTACACAGACTAAACATTATCGTGAACGAAATTTTCTACTTTGTCATCTTTGATCTACTTTGATCTTTGATTTGTAAAATCAGAATATGGAATCACAATAGAAATTCACGCATTTTCTTTCAAACTTGTGAATTGCGTCACAATAAGAAATGACATCAAAATTCACAACCATTAAATGATTTGTTTCCTTTGAACAAAGAAGGAAGACCTTTGTACGAGATTCACAAAATTCGCGGGGTGTCAAAACATTGTCACATATAATTTACTATAGGCCCTACATTGCGTCATTGGTAGTAATGACGCAAAGATGAGAAACCATAGGACACGCAATGAGAGATCAAGAGGACAAATTGCATTTGATTCGTTCTATTACTTTCAAATACTTTGATACTTGTGGCAAACTGCAAGTAATTAAGATTATCAAGCATCTAAAAATTGGTCATTCACTTGAATTCATAACATTCTCTTTCTTGAAAACAAATTATTTCGCTCACCTTGCAAAAAAAATTTGACGGTTTTACCGCTGGAATCAGGTTCAAACCCGTTTTCAATGTAATGTACGATTTACCCAATAACGGATTTCTTTTACTTAGTCGAAACATCCCCGGAATTCTAGCGAGTAACAAAGTACATGAAATTGACAGAACGACAGAACCCGTTTTAAATGTGATATACGATATACCCAATAACGGATTTCTTTTATTTTGTCGAACCTTCCACGGATTTCTAGTGAGTAACAAAATCGACGAAATTTACACAAATCAAAATAATTTTCTCTCCTTGTAGAACACATCGAATAAACTTGCCCGATGTTTCTTTATTTTGCGTTGTTACTGCAAAATACCCAATTAAAAGGAAATTCAAAGAAACTTTCATAATGGGCTAATTCAATTTCATCACCGTTATAATGTAGAGACTCATTACACGGACTAAACATTATCGTGAACCAAATTGTCTACCTTGTTCTTGATTTGTAAAATCAGGATATGGAATCACTATTTTCTTGTATTCGCGCAGTTTCTTTGATACTTTCTAATACTTTGGTACTTTGGCAAATTACAAGTAATAAGCATCTTAAATTAAGTCCTCTGTCATTCACTTGAATTCATAGCGTTCTGTTTCTTGATAATCAATTATTTCGTATACCTTGCCCCAAAATTTAACGGTTTTAACATTGGAAACGGATTCAAACCCGTTTTCAATGTAATGTCCGATTCACCGAGTCACGGATTTCTTTTATTTTGTCGAACCTTGGCTATAGAATCACTATTTTCTTGTATTTATGCAGTTTCTTTTAAACTTGTGAATTGCGTCATAATAACAAATGAAAACAGAATTCACAATAAAAATGATTTGTTTCTTTTCAACAAAGAAGAGCTTTGTATCAGTTTCACAAAATTTGCATTGTGTGATAACGTTACATAATTATATTTTACTATACATTGCGTATTTCTTTTATTTTGTCGAACCTTCCACGGATTTCTACTGAGTAACCAAATCGAAGAAAGTTACACAATTCAAAATAATTTTCTCTCCTTGTAGAACACATCGAAAATACTTGCCCGATGTTTCTTTGCTTTGCCTCGTTACTGCCAGATACCGAATTTACTGGATATTCAATGAAACTTTCATAATGGGCTAATTCGATTTCATCACCGTTATAATGTAAGGACTCATTACACAGAAATTGCCTACTTTAATCTTAATTTGTAAAGTCAGGATATAGAATCACTATTTTCTTGTATTCACGCAGTTTCTTTGAAACGTGAATTGCGTGATGATAAATAAAATCAAAATTCAAAACCATTAAATGATTTGTTTCCTTTGAACAAAGAAGGAAGAGCTTTGTACCACATTCACAAAATTTGCGGGGTGTGAATACATTGTAACATATAATTTACTAGTCATTCCGTCATTGGTAGTAATGACGCAATGATAAGAAACCATAGGACACGCAAATCAAGATCAAGGACAGAAACTATTACTTTCAAATACTGTTTTACTCGTGTCAAACTGGAAGTGAATAGACTATCAAGCCTTTTAAGTTAGTCATTTGTCATTCACTTGAATTCATAGCGTTCTGTTTCTTGATAACCAATTATTTCGTATACCTTGAACGAAAATTTAACGGTTTTACATTGGGAACGGGTTCAAACCCGTTTTCAATGTCATGTCCGATTCAGCCAGTAACGGATTTCTTTTATTTTGTCGAACTTTGCACGGAAATCGACAGAACAAATACAAGGAATTTCCTCTCCTTGTAGAACGCATGGAATATATTCGCCCGATGTTTCTTCACTTTGTGACGTTACTGCCAAATACCCAATTTACTGAATATTCAATGAAACTATCATAATGGCCTAATTCGATTTCATCGCCGGTATGATGACGAGACTCATTACACAGACTAATATCGTTTGAAAACATTGTTGCGAACCAAATTGTCTACTTTGATATGAATTTGTAAAATCAGGCTATAGAATCACTATTTTCTTGTATTTATGCAGTTTCTTTTAAACTTGTGAATTGCGTCATAATAAGAAATGGAAACAGAATTCACAATTAAAATGATTTGTTTCCTTTCAACAAAGAAGAGCTTTGTATCAGTTGTGTGATAAGATCGTTACATACAATTTACTATACATTGCGTCATTGTTAGTAATGACCCAAAGATAAGAAACCATAGGACACGCAATTCAAAATCAAGAAGACAAAAGGCATTTGATTCGTTGTAATTACTTTGAAATACTTCATTACTTGTGGCAAATTGCAAGTAATAAGACTATCAAGCATTTCCAATTGGTCATTCAACGCTATGAATTCTTCTTTTGAATTCGTAGCGTTCTCTTTCTTGAAAACCAAATATTTTATATTACCTTACACTAAAATTTAACGGTTTAACATGGGGAACGGGTTCAAACCCGTTTTCAATGTGATGTACGATTTACCCAATAACGGATTTCTTTTATTTTGTCGAACCTTCCACGGATTTCTAGTGAGTAACCAAATCGACCATATTTACACAACAAATCAAAATAATTTTTTTCTCCTTGTAGAAAACATCGAAAATACTTGCTCGATGTTTCTTTACGTCGTTACTTGCCAAATACCGAATTTACTAGATATTCAATGAAACTTTCATAATGGGCTAATTCGATTTCATCACCGTTATAATGTAAAGACTCATTACACAGACTTCATAGATATTAAAACCAAATTGTCTACTTTGATCTTAATTTGTAAAGTCAGGATATGGAATCACTATTTTCTTCTATTCACGCAGTTTCTTTTAAGCTTGAGAATTGCGTCATAATAAGAAATGACATCAAAATTTACAGTCATTAAATGATTTGTTTCCTTTGAACAAAGAAGGAAGACCTTTGTACCAGATTCACAAAATTCGCGATGTGTGAAAACTTTACTACATATAATTTACTATAGGCCCTACATTGCGTCATTGGTAGTAATGACGCAAAGATAACAAACCATAGGACACGCAATTAGAGACCAGGAAGACAAAAAGGCATTTGAATTGTTCTATTAATCAAATACTTTGATACTTGTGGCAAACTGCAAGTAATTAAAGTATCAAGAATCTTCAATACTCATTGGTCATTTATTGAAATCATAACATTCTCTTTTTTGAAAACCAATTATTTTGCTTACCTTGTACGAAAATTTGACGGTCTTACATCTTGAACTGATTATCTTGTTAAACCAGTTTCCATTTGTTACTTGTTTACTTCTTTAGCTATTTTTACATACATTTTAATCAAGCAAGCTCCTCCACTCATAATCGAAAAAAAATGTGAAGATTGATGTTTTATCGCAAAAAGATGCTAATAAGCGCGAAACGGTGACGAAGTCTACTCAGACCATTAACACAAACTCTAATTGCAGAACACATCGAAAATACTTGCCCGATGTTTCTTTACTTTGCGTCGTTACCGTCAAATACCCAATTTTTACCCGGTGTGTGAAAACATTGCTACATATAATTTTACCATAGGCCTACATTGCGTCATTAGTAGTAATGACGCAAAGATAACAAACCATAGGACACGTAATTAGAGATCAAGAAGACAAAAGGCATTTCATTCGTTCTATTACTTTCAAATACTTTGGTACTTGTGGCAAACTGCAAGTAATTAGACTGTCAAAGCATCTTAAATTGTAAATCAGTCAATTACAATTCACTTCAATTCATAACATTCTCTTTCTTCAAAACGAATCATTTCGTTTACCTTGCACGAAAATTTGACGGTTTTTACATTGGACAACAAAAGGGGTTCAAACCCGTTTTCAATGTAATGTACGATTTACCCAATGACGGATTTCTTTTATTTTGTCGAACCTTCCCCGGATTTCTGGCGCGTAACAAAGTAGAAGAAATTGACAGAACGAAACAAATCAATTTTCTCTTCTGAAGGAACACATCGAAAATACTTGCTCGATGTTTCTCTCCGCGTCATTACTGTAAAATACAAAATTTGCTGGAAGTTCAGGGAAACTTTCATAAAACGCTAATTCGATTTCATCACCATTACATCAAACTCCCTAACGCAAGTATGGAACGTGGAAAATGGAATGAGGAAAAAGCGTTTAAACCTGTCAGATTGAGAAGATATTCACCAAAGGCGGATTGTTACGATAGGATTAAATGATTTGTTTCCTTTGAACAAAGAAGGAAGTCCTTTGTACCAGATTCACATAATTCGCGCAATTTCGTATATTAAGAATGTAGAGACTCATTACACGGACTAATTTCGTTTTGAAACATCGTGGCCCAAACTGTCTACTTTGATCTAAATCTGCATAATTGCATAAACTGTAAGGAGACAGACTTGACTAGCATTCATGCTATTTTCTGGTTCCTATTATCCTCGTTTTTTTATGTAACTGATACTATTAACCTGTACAATGATTGTTATTGCATGTTTCTTTACTTTGCGTTGTTACTACTAAATACCCAATTTTACATTAAATTCAATGAAACTTTCTAATGGGCTAATTCGATTTCATCACCGTTATAACGTAGAGACTATACACAGACTAAACATTATCGTGAACCAAATTGTCTACTTTGATCTTAATTTGTAAAATGAGGATATGGAATCACTATTTTCTTCTATTGACGCATTTTCTTTTAAACTTGTGAATTGCGTCATAATAAGAAATGACATCAAAATATACAATCATAAAATGATTTGTTTCCTTTGAACAAAGAAGGAAGACCTTTGTACCAGATTCACAAAATTCGTGGGGTGTCAAAACATTGTTACAGATAATTTACTATAGGCCCTACATTGCGTCATTGGTAGTACTGACACAAAGATGAGAAACCATAGGACACGCAATGAGAAATTAACAGGACAAAAGGCATTTGAATCGTTCTATTACTTTCAAATACTTTGATACTTGTGGCAAACTGCAATTAATTAGACTGTCAAAGCATCTTAAATTGGTCAATTACAATTCACTTCAATTCATAACATTCTCTTCCTTCAAAACCAATTATTTCTTTTACCTTGCACGAAAATTTGACGGTTGTACATTGGAAAGGGGTTCAAACCCGTTTTCAATGTAATGTACGATTTACCAAATAACGGATTTCTTTTATTTTGTCGAAACATCCCCGGAATTCTAGCGAGTAACAAAGTAGAAGAAATTGATAGAACGATTCAAGGGAGTTTTATCTCCTTAAGGAACACATCGAAAATGTTTGCTCGATATTTCTGTCCGCGTTATTACTGTTTTATACAAAATTTGCAGGAAATTCAGGGAAACTTTCATAAAACGCTAATTCGATTTCATCACCGTTATATCAAACTCCCTTATGCAAGTATGGAACGTACAAGTCTCTGAGGAAAAAGCGTTTAAACCTGTCAGATTGACAAGAAATTCACCAAAGGCAAATTGTACGAGTTGGTGTTATGGTCTGAGTAGACTTCATCAGGGTTTCGCGCTTATTGGCATCTTTTTGCGATAAAACGTCAATCTTCACATTTTTTTTCGATTTTGAGTGGAGGAGTTTGCTTGATTGACCTGTATGCACAAATAATTGAAGCAGTAAACACGCAACAAATATAAACTGGTTTAACAATTTAATGAATTATTTAATCTTGAAGTAGGATTGCTCGAATTCTAATTGTTACGCCAATCTAAAGTAATTTGGAGAAAGTAGCACAATTTCGTATATTAAGAACGTAGAGACGCCAATCTAAAGTAATTTGGAGAAAGTAGCACAATTTCTTATATTAAGAACGTAGAGACTCATTACACGGACTAATTTCGTTTTGAAATATCGTGGCCCAAACTGTCTACTTTGATCTAAATCTGTATAATTGCATAAACTGTAAGGAGACTAGACAAGCATTCATGCTATTTTCCGGTTCCTATTATCCTCGCTTTGTTTTTAATGTAGCTGATACGACTATAAACCTGTACAATGATTGTTATTGCATTGGGTAATAAAATTCATTCATTCATTCATTCATTCAAAAGTTTCATTTAATTTGTGAATTCCGCTATAATAAAAAAATCATATCAAAATTCACAATTGAATGATTTGTTTCTTTTGAACAAAAGAGCTCTGTACGGCCGTCAGATGGTAAAACGGTCTAACTCGAAAATTTGACTTTTTGAGTTAAGTTCACTTTCCGGGATATGTGAGGGTGCTCTTTCAAATGGTGCTATAGAGAAAATCCCATCATGTCTTGTTTTAGAGATAATTTCCGCTATCTTGGTACTTTTTTGTATTTTTCCTTCAGATTTGATGGTAAAACGGTCTATCTTTGAGTTAGCCCATTGTCGGTAATATCGTTTGGAGGTAAAACGAGCTATCTTTTACATAAACCTTTTAACCTTCTTAAGTGAGATTTTTTGATCATCGCTGTCAGATGGTAAAATGATCTATCTTCGAGTTAGACCAATTTACCACCTCACGGCCGCGCGCTGCTTGTATACTTGTGCGTACGTCGTCTACAGGTAAAAATCTCTCGCGGGACTAAAATGTTGGAACAGTCGTTGAGTTGGAGACGTGGTGACTGAAAAGGGGACTATTTCCTCGAATGTAAGTAAATTAGTAAATAAAAACATAGTTCTCTACTGCACTGCATAGGGGAACTTTTAAATTTGTTTTGATCTAACAGTTAGATATATAACTTTGATTTGAGATTTGGTATAAAATATCAAGGTTCAAGCGCTAGTAGAATCTAACGTATAGGCCGATGCCTTATGACTGCATTTCGCACCGATCCAGCGGGATGCCTACCAACCCCCGGGCCGCCACCCGACCGTGCCGGCGGTGTGGAACACCGATTATTCCGTAAGGCACGTCTTGACACGGTGCGAAAAGAGGCCTTGCTTGAGGTTTACGTCTAGATTTAGGTGTCTTGTTCGATCTAAGGTTTCTAATCTATGGCCTCATCACATGCAGTTAGACTGAATCCTCGTCTAACGTTAGGTCTATGGGATCTAACGATTACACTCTCTTTAACTCTGGACATTAGCTATCGTTAGGGGTTAGAATGTGTTAACTGTTAGGTGAATTAGGGCTCTACGCCTGTTGGTGTTAAGTGTTATATGCCAAAACAATTATTCAATCGAGCTAACCGTTAGGCCTTAATCACAATGAACTTAACACCTAACGTTAGCACATTAGCAGTTGTATACCGTAGACAGTACAGGCCCACCCTATTAGGCCTACTATTAACGTTAGATGTACACTGTATTCGTAGGGCTAACGTTAGACTCCAGAGCCAGGTCCAGGGCAAGAGACTGTGCATAGTCTATACAGAAGGTACCGTATAGCGTAGTGCTCTAACGCTAGATCTACTATTACTACCGTTTAGAGTCTAATCAAATACAGTACTAACCCTAGTTAGACCTGTTTAATTATTATAAAATATAACGAGTCTTAAGTAGAAATAGCTGGCGTCTAGTCAAAATCTGGGCCACTGATTCTACCTAACGTTAGAGGTTTCTAGTAACCTTACGCTAGTATATAATGGCAGTTTTATTGTAAGACCCAGCCTACCGTTAGATAGACCTACGTTTAGACATCTAGACCCTCTTGAGGTTCTAAAATCTATGCATAAATGATACATATTATACATCTAACGTTAGGCTAACTTTGCTCCATAAAAGTAAGAGTTCACGTTAAATCTAATATTTCTAGATCTTGATCTGAATAGAATATCCTAACATTAGCTCTGAACGTTAGCACTAATTGATACTAGTCTCTAGAGTAGAGGTCTGCCAGATTGGAATGTCTTTTTTTTTTGGGGGGGGGGTCAACAAAAGGGAAGTGAACTTTGCCTTTCTTCATCAGATGGAGGAAAATATATGACATGTTGGTCAGAAAAAAAAAACTGCACATTAAAGTGCTTAAAAAGAGAAAACTTCACAAAGGAACAGTTGCTGAATCTGACAGGAAATAGCACAGAGCATGTTTTTTTTTTTCTAGTTTAAGATATAAAAGACATCGGTAAAAGGTTCCAACAAAAACACCAAGTACAAGAAGTAGTGAAAAGAATATGATCTGGTCAAGATGTATGTTTTTCCAGTTGTTTTGTTTTGTTTTTTTCTTTTTTCACATGTGCCATAATTGTCATGATGTTAGTAATACTAAATATAATTTATGTTAGCTATTCAGGGCCCCAGCAATGTATTCTGGTACTTGGGATAAGGGAAAGTATTAGAGGGAAGCATTACCCACATGTTTTGGAGAGGTGATTTTTTTTCTTCACTGAGAGAGGAATGCTCAGTACAGATATCTTATCGCACTGGTCTGCAGAACACAAAAATAATATCAGACTAAAGGTAGAATTTTAAAATTTTGGCAGTCACCATTCTAATTTAGTTATACTGTGACGAAAGTTCAATGCAACAGCGTACAGTCATAATTAGCTAGGATATGTAACCAGAAACTGTGAAAAAGATAGAGATATTGAAATATCGCCTAAAGAGAAAATTTTGTTTTTCTAACTGGTGTAACGTTTGTGATGGTGGACACATAGCATACGTCACATTAAACAAATAGAGTTTATCAATGCCGTTAATGTAGTCAGTGCAATTTGTATTGTTGATTTTCAAAGTCTTTGGATGTATGTCACAGACATTTGTTCATGATAAAAAAAAAAATCACTGAGGACTCATTCTTTCATTTAAGAAGATTGCTTTCAGATGGAATTTTTGTTTTTGTTTTTAGATGTCCACAAATCGAGACTGAGGTTCTTTACCTTCCAAAACGAAATAAATAAAAGCATTTTGATAACCAACAACATAGGTGTCAAGTGCTGCTTTTCTAGTAAATGTGCGCTGATGGCAAATCATTATTAAAAAAAAAAGAAAGAGAGAAATTGCTTCGTTTACTGTTTACTGTATTTCATTGTGTGTTGATATAGTCCGTAAACGCAGTTTGAGACGATGGTTGCGAGCGTGTGCACATTGTGTAATACGTTTTGTTGGTTGATTGGGAATTTAGAGTGTTTATGATAACTGAAATGATTTTTTTTTTTTAATCACAAAGATGTGATAATATAGAACACACACGCAAAAAAAAAAAACCCACAATCGAATTGCAAACAAACCATTTGTTACATGACTGTCTGCTCCAAGGTCATAGAACTTGGCCAAGGATAAATATTATAGACTCGATGATTTAACCGACTTAATGATGGGAAGGGGAAATGAGGCTGTTATTGCATTGTTCGCATTTCATTTCTACTTCCTTTTTACTTGTTGTTTTCTCTTATTTTTTTGAAGGTGATATTTGCCTTATTTCACACAAATATCTAGGATACATATATGATATTCTTATGTCGCCGAATAATTGTGCGTTCTAAACAACGCTCATGTAAACAATCAATCATAAAAGAAACATTTAGTAAGTTTTCTGCGAGAGGATAGATCAAAATAAAATGCAAACACCTCGCCTTAGAACATTACAAATGTAAAAGTGCTTTCGTGCCTATCCCTTGCAGGGCTGCGTTTCAGGGCCCGAGAATGCAAACTATATAGCATTGTATTGATAACCATGAATTCCCAAGCTTCTCGGGGGGGGGGGGGGAGGTTGAGTATGCAGGATGGGAGATTTGGTACCGTAATTTTGCCAAGTAAAACGTGATTTGTTATCACGGTTTTCATGACAACCATTTCCAAACATAGTAAGCAATCTATATGTAACTGGTATAAGCAGGTTTCATTGTTAAACAGATTAGTAAGATTAATACATTTCTCACACACACATACAAAAACATGTTTCAACACTTCTACGTTTTAAAATCATGAATATTTGAAATTTTCTGGGAGTGACCTAAATGATCAGTTGCCATGGTAACAACATTACTGACCAGCCCTCTTTGTATTTTTTTTTTCTGGCAAATAAGCACATTTCAGTCATATCAAGGTGTCACAAAGGGTTTTTGCAGTCAGCTATCCAACCTGTCCATTGACTTCGCCGATTATGTAAGATAAGTATATCTACACGCACTATACCATGTACAATATATATGGGCCTACGCTATACATTCGATTTTCCATTCAAAATGCGCGTCCAGTAAAAAATACATCGTCCCATTTAGGATAACATAAAACGAGTTATCTTTCGCCTTATCTTATGATTTCTTTGCTGCATATTTACTTATCAGAACATATATTATATTTCGAACAAATAAAAACGTTTGAATAGACTGATTTCGGTAGTTTAAAAAAAAAACAACTTTGAAATATTGGTAGATTCTGCAAAGTAAAATTTTAAGTAAATCACGGTTTTATGTTTCATTGCGCCATATATGTGCGTGTAATATTCTACTTTCAAATGTATATTAGTTAGGTTCTACACTTGAAATGGAAGATAACACATTTCTAGTTTAAAAGATACTTATAAACTATTATTTTTTTTCGATAAAAAAGTAAAAATCTTGATTTTTTGATATTCTTTCAAATTTTTGGCTAAAAAAGGCATTTTTCGGCAAAAACGCGCTTGACATCCGGCCGTACGCTAAACTTCAGTATTTTTGCAAAACTTTCATCTGGGAAGAAAGACCACTTTAAAACCACAAGATAAAACGGTAAAATGGTCTAACTAAAAGATAGACCATTTTACCATAGTATGGCAATAGTGTTTGTGGTCTATCTAGAAGATAGACCATTTTACCATCTTATGATGTGTAGCGGAGTGTATACATGTGCTGTGGTTAAACAGTCTATCTGCACAAAAATCTCATTTATTTTATAATTAAAACCCCAAATACGCACAAAATTCTTCAGATATCAGTGTTTGATATGCTTCTTCTTGTCCCATTGTAACGGTTTTACATTGGGAACGGGTTCAGACACGTTTTCAATGTGATATACGATTTACCCAATAACGGATTTGTTATATATATATGCTGTCGAACCTTGCACGGATTTCTAGTGAGTAACCAAATCCACGAAATTTACAGAACAAATCAAAGGAATTTTCTCTCCTTGTAGAACACATCGAAAATACTTGCCCGATGTTTCTTTACTTTCCGTTGTTACTACTAAATACCCACTTCACAGGAAATTCAAAGAAACTTTCATAATGGGCTAATTCGATTTCATCACCGTTATAATGTAGAGACTCTACACAGACTAAACATTATCGTAAATCAAATTGTCTACTTTGATCTTAATTTGTAAAATCAGGATATGGAATCACTATTTTCTTCTATTGACGCATTTTCTTTTAAACTTGTGAATTGCGTCATAATAAGAAATGACATCAAAATATACAATCATTAAATGATTTGTTTCCTTGAAACAAAGAAGGAAGACCTTTGTACCAGATTCACAAAATTCGTGGGGTGTCAAAACATTGTTACGGATGATTTACTATAGGCCCTACATTGCGTCATTGGTAGTAATGACACAAAGATGAGAAACCATACGACACGCAATGAGAGATTAACAGGACAATGGCATTTGATTCATTCTATTACTTTGAAATACTTTGATACTTGTGGCAAACTGCAAGTAATTAAGACTATCAAGCATCTAAAAATTGATCATTTTGAATTCATAACATTCTCTTTCTTGAAAAACAATTATTTCGCTTACCTTGCACAAAAATTTGACGGTTTTACCATTGCAAACGGGTTCAAACCCGTTTTCAATGTAATGTACGATTTATCCAATAACGGATTTCTTTTATTTTGT
Source organism: Diadema setosum (assembly GCF_964275005.1). Taxonomy (NCBI): domain Eukaryota; kingdom Metazoa; phylum Echinodermata; class Echinoidea; order Diadematoida; family Diadematidae; genus Diadema; species Diadema setosum. Next base: position 14,684,444 of record NC_092691.1, read on the forward strand.
CGAAACATCTCCGGAATTCTAGCGAGTAACAAAGTAGAAGAAATTGACAAGAACGATTCAAAGGAATTTTCTCTCCTTTAAGGAACACATCGAAAATGCTTGCTCGATATTTCTGTCCGTGTTATTACTGTCAAATACAAAATTTGCAGGAAAGTCAGGGAAACTTTCATAAAAAGCTAGTTCGATTTCATCACCGTTATATTGGCGGGATTGTTGAAATCATTTACAATACATTGCGTCATCGGTAGTAATGACGGAATAAGAAACCATAAGGACAAACAATTTAAGATCAAGAAGAAAAAAGGCATTTGATTCGTTCTATTACTTGTAAATTCTTTCGTACTCGTGTCAAATTACAACTAATTAGACTATCAAGCATCTTAAATTGGTCATTTATCATCAACACGAATTCATAGCGTTCTCTTTCTTGAAAACCAAATATTTTGCAAACCTCGCACTAAAATGTAACGGTTTTACATTGGGAACAGGTTCAAACCCTTTTTTAATGTGATGTTCGATTTACCCAATAACAGATTTCTTTTATCTTGTCAAACCTTCCCCGGATTTCTAGCGAGTAACAAAGTAGAAGAAACAAATCAATTTTCTCTCCTTAAGGAACACATCAAAAATGCTTGCTCGATGTTTCTGTCCGCGTTATTATTGTCAAATATAAAATTTACAGGAAGTTCAGGGAAACTTTCATAAAACGCTAATTCGATTTCATGACCATTACATCAAACTCCCTAACGCAAGTATGGAACGTGGAAAATGGAATGAGGAAAAGCGTCTAAACTTGTCAGATTGAGAAGATATTCATCAAAGGCAGATTGTTACGATAGGATTAAATGATTTGTTTAATTTGAACTAAGACCTTTGTACCAGATTCAAAAAATTCGCGCTGTGTGAAAACATTGTTACATATAATTTAGTATAGGGCCTACATTGCGTCATTAGTAGTAATGACTCAAAGATAAGAAATCATAGCACACGCAATTGGAGGCCAAGAAAACAAAAGGCATTTGATTCGTTCTATTACTTTCAAATACTTTGATATTTGTGGCAAACTGCAAGTAATTACACGATCAAGCATCTAAAAATTGGTCATTAATCATTCCCTTGAATTACAACATTTTCCTTCTTTAATAACGGATTTTTCTTATTTTGTTGAAACTTCCCAGGAATTCTAGCGAGTAACAAAGTAGAAGAAATTGACAGAACAAATTAAAGGAATTTTCTCTCCGTAAGGAACACATCGAAAATGCTTGCTCGATATTTCTGTCCCCGTTATTACTGTCAAATACAAAATTTGCCGGAAATTCAGGGAAACTTTCATAAAACGCTAATTCGATTTCATCACCGTTATATCAAACTCCCTTACGCAAGTATGGAACGTACAAGTTTCTGGGGAAAAAGCGTTTAAATCTGTCAGATTGACAAGAAATTCACCAAAGGCAAATTGTACGAATTGGTGTTATGGTCTGAGTAGACTTCGTCAGGGTTTCGCGCTTATTGGCATCTTTTTGCGATAAAACGTCAATCTTCACATTTTTTTCGACTTTGAGTGGAGGAGTTTGCTTGATTGACCTGTATGCAGAAATAATTGAAGCAGTAAACACGTAACAAATATAAACTGGTTAAACAATTTAATGAATTATTTAATCTTGAAGTAGGATTGTTCCATGTCTAATTGTTACGCCAATCTAAAGTAATTTTGAGAAAGTAGCACAATTTCGTATATCAAGAATGTAGAGACTCATTACACGGACTAATTTCGTTTTGAAACATCGTGGCCCAAACTGTCTACTTTGATCTAAATCTGTATAATTGCATAAACTGGAAGGAGACAGACTTGACTAGCACTCATGCCATTTCTGGTTCCTATTATCCTCGGGTTTTTTTTATGTAACTGATACGACTATAAACCTGTTCAATGATTGTTATTGCATTGGATAAAATTTATTCATTCATTCATTCAAAAGATTCTTTTTATTTGTGAATTCCGCTATAATAAAAAATCATATCAAAATTCACAATTGAATGATTTGTTTCTTTTGAACAAAATAGCTTTGTAATGAGATTGATAAAATTGGCGGGATTTTTGCAAATCATTTAGAATACATTTAGTCATTGTTAGTAATGACGCAAACATGAGACCATAGGACACGCAATTAAAGATCAAGAAGAAAAAAGGCATTTGATTCGTTCTATTACTTTCAAATACTTTGGTACTCGTGGCACATTGCAAGTAATAAGCATCTTCAATTGGTCATTTATCATTCACTTGAATTCATTGCATTCTCTTTCTTGAAAACCAAATATTTTGTATACCTTGCACTTATAGGCCCGAATTCACGAAGGTGGTACAAATGAAACCATGGTTTAAACCATGGACAAAAACCATGGAGCGCCAAGGGTCGCATGGAATATTTCGTTACGAAATCAGTCATTTCGTTGATGAAATGATTATTTTGTAACGAAATTATAATATTTTGCAACTAAATGAACATTTCGTCCACAAAATGATAATTTCGGTAACGAAACAGACATTTTGTCGACGAAATGACCAATTTCGTAACGAAATGTTCCGTGCGACACTTGGCGCTCCATGGTTTTTGTCCATGGTTTAAACCATGCTTTAATTTGTACCACCTTCGTGAATTCGGGCCAAAGGGGCATAGTCCCGGTAGTGTAGATGGCGCTGTTGATGATACTGTCGATCGCCGTTAGCATTGATACCGAAGTTTACCGAACTTGAGCTGTCATCAAGAGTAAAGTGCGTAGGTGTTGCTAAGTAACGTTGCCTTTGTTGTCTTCTTTGCGCATCGCGCAGTCTGTAGTAATGCCAGGGTGCGTGTATATGTGCTTGTTATTATGACATAACAAAAGAAGTTTGCTAAAGCTGTCATCCCCCTCAGCCGAATCATGAGCCGAACTGTGATCGGACCACTGACTACAGTGAATCGGACTTCTTCGGACTCGGGAAAGTGGGCCAAAGCGTATGCGGCAAAGAGAAGTCAATAGCGTAGGTCTCTTTAAGAAACTTGCGCCGTTCGCCCGCGTACGCATTTGACTAAAACACCGGGACCATGCACCTTTAAAAGTAACGGTTTTACATTGGGAACGGGTTCAGACCCGTTTTCAATGTGATATACGATTTACCCAACAACGGATTTCTTTTATTTTGTCGAACTTTCCACGAATTTCTAGTGAGTAACCAAATCGACGAAATTTACACAACAAATCAAAATAATTTTCTCTCCTTGTAGAACACATCGTCAATTAGACTGTCAAAGCATCTTAAATTGGTCGATTACAATTCACTTCAATTCATAACATTCTCTTCCTTCAAAACCAATTATTTCTTTTACCTTGCACGAAAATTTGACGGTTTTACCATTGGAAACGGGTTGAAACCCGTTTTCAATGTAATGTACGATTTACCCAATAACGGATTTCTTTCATTTTGTCGAAACATCCCCGGAATTCTAGCGAGTAACAAAGTAGAAGAAATTGACAAGAACGATTCAAAGGAATTTTCTCTCCTTAAGGAACACATCGAAAATGCTTGCTCGATATTTCTGTCCGCGTTATTACTGTTTTATACAAAATTTGCAGGAAATTCAGGGAAACTTTCATAAAACGCTAATTCGATTTCATCACCGTTATATCAAACTCCCTTACGCAAGTATGGACCGTACAAGTTTCTAAGGAAAAAGCGTTTAAACCTGTCAGATTGAGAAGAAATTCACCAAAGGCAAATTGTACGAGTTGGTGTTATTGGGCAGACTTCGTCAGTGTTTTGCGCTTATTTGCTGCTTTTTGCGATAAAACGTCAATCTTCACATTTTTTTCCGATTTTGAGTGGAGGAGTTTGCTTGATTTACCTGTATGTAGAAATAATTGAAGCAGTAAACACGTAACAAATGGAAACTGGTTTAACAAGAAATTGTTCGATTTCTAATTGTTACGCCAATTTAAAGTAATTTGGAGAAAGTAGCACAATTTCGTATATCAAGAATGTAGAGACTCATTAGACGGACTAATTTCGTTCTATTACTTCCTAATACTTCGGTACTTTGGCAAATTGCAAGTAATAAGCATCTTCAATTGGTCATTTATCATTCACTTGAATTTATAGCGTTCTCTTTCTTGAAAACCAAATATTTTGTATACTTTACAGTTAAATTTAACGGTCTTACATTGGGAACGGGTTCAAACACGTTTTCAATGTGATATACGATTTACCCAATAACGGATTTCTTATATATCTTTCTTATCGAACCTTGCACGGATTTCTAGTGAGTAACCAAATCCACGAAATTTAGAGAACAAATCAAAGGAATTTTCTCTCCTTGTAGAACACATCGAAAATACTTGCCCGATGATTCTTTACGTTGCGTTGTTACTGCTAAATACCCACTTTACAGGAAATTCAATGAAACTTTCATAATGGGCTAATTCGATTTCATCACCGTTATAATGTAGAGACTCATTACACGGACTAAACATTATCGTGAACCAAATTGTCTACTTTGATCTTGATTTGTAAAATCAGGATAGGGAATCACTATTTTCTTGTATTCGCGCAGTTTCTTTGAAACGTGAATTGCGTCATAATGAATGAAATCAAAATTCACAACCATTAAATGATTTGTTTGCTTTGAACAAAGAAGGAAGAGCTTTGTACCAGATTCACAAAATTCGCGGGATGTGAAAACATTGTAACATATAATTTACTATTCATTCCGTCATTGGTAGTAATGACGCAATGATAAGAAACCATAGCACAAGAAAATCAAGATCAAGGACAGAAACTATCACTTTCAAATGCTGTTTTACTTGTGTCAAACTGCAAGTAAATAGACTATCAAGCATCTTAAATTAGTCATTTGTCATTGACTTGAATTCATAGCGTTCTGTTTCTTGATAACCAATTATTTCGTTTACCTTGCCACAAAATTTAACGGTTTTACATTGGGAACGGGTTCAAACCCGTTTTCAATGTAATGTCCGATTCACCCAGTAACGGATTTCTTTTATTTTGTCGAACTTTGCACGGAAATCGACAGAACAAATACAGGGAATTTCCTCTCCTTGTAGAATACATGGAATATATTCACCCGATGTTTCTTTACTTTGCGACGTTACTGCCAAATACCCAATTTACTGGAAATTCAATGAAACTTTCATAATGGGCTAATTCGATTTCAACGCCGTTATAATGACGAGACTCATTACACAGACTAATATCGTTTAAAAAACGTCGTGAACCACATCGTCTACTTTTTATCTTAATTTGTAAAATCAGGCTATAAAATCACTATTTTCTTGTATTTATTCAGTCTCCTTTAAACTTGAGAATTGGGTCATAATAACAAATTAAAACAGAATTCACAATAAAAATGATTTGTTTCCTTTCAACCAAGAAGAGCTTTGCATCAGCTTCACAAAATTCGCATTGTGTGATAAGATCGTTACATAATTATAAATTACTATACATTGCGTATTTCTTTTATTTTGTCGAACCTTCCACGGATTTCTAGTGAGTAACCAAATCGAAGAAATTTACACAAATCAAAATAATTTTCCCTCGTAGGACACATCGAAAATACTTGCCCGATGTTTCTTTACTTTGCGTCGTTATTGCCAAATACCGAATTTACTGGATATTGAATGAAACTTTCACAATAGGCTAATTCGATTTCATCACCGTTATAATGTAAGGACTCATTACACAGACTTTATCGATATTAAACCAAATTGCCTACTTTAATCTTAATTTGTAAAGTCAGGATATGGATATGGAATCACTACTTTCTTGTATTCACGCAGTTTCTCTGAAACTTGTGAATTGCGTGATGATAAATGAAATTATTGCCAATTACCGAATTTACTGGATATTGAATGAAACTTTCACAATAGGCTAATTCGATTTCATCACCGTTATAATGTAAGGACTCATTACACAGACTTTATCGATATTAAACCAAATTGCCTACTTTAATCTTAATTTGTAAAGTCAGGATATGGAATCACTACTTTCTTGTATTCACGCAGTTTCTCTGAAACTTGTGAATTGCGTTATGATAAATGAAATTAAAATTAACAACCATTCAATGATTTGTTTCCTTTGAACAAAAAAGGAAGAGCTTTGTACCAGATTCACAAAATTTGCGGGGTGTGAAAACATTGTAACATATAATTTACTATTCATTCCGTCATTGGTAGTAATGACGCAATGATAAGAAACCATAGGACACGCAAATCAAGATCAAGGACAGAAACTATCACTTTCAAATACTGTTTTACTTGTGTCAAACTGGAAGTGAATGACTATCAAGCATCTTAAATTAGTCATTTGTCATTCACTTGAATTCATAGCGTTCTGTTTCTTCATAACCAATTATTCCGTATACCTTGAACAAAAATTTAACGGTTTTACATTGGGAACAGGTTCAAACCCGTTTTCAATGTAATTTCCGATTCACCCAGTAACGGATTTCTTTTATTTTGTCGAACTTTGCACGGAAATCGACAGAACAAATACAAGGAATTTCCTCTCCTTTTAGAACCCATGGAATATATTCGCCCGATGTTTCTTTACTTTGCGACGTTACTGCCAAATACCCAATTTACTGAAAATTCAATGAAACTATCATAATGGGCTAATTCGATTTCATCGCCGGTATGATGACGAGACTCATTACACAGACTAATATCGTTTGAAAACATTGTTGCGAACCAAATTGTCTACTTTGATCTGAATTTGTAAAATCAGGATATAGAATCACTATTTTCTTGTATTTATGCAGTTTCTTTTAAACTTGTGAATTGCGTCATAATAAGAAATGAAAACAGAATTCACAATTAAAATGATTTGTTTCCTTTCAACAAAGAAGAGCTTTGTATCAGTTGTGTGATAACGTCGTTACATACAATTCACTATACATTGCGTCATTGTTAGTAATGACCCAAAGATAAGAAACCATAAGACACGCAATTCAAAATCAAGACGAAAAAAGGCATTTGATTTCTTCTTATTACTTTGAAATACTTCATTAATTGTGGCAAATTGCAAGTAATAAGACGATCGTGCATTTTCAATTGGTCATTGAACGCTATGAATTCTTCTTTTGAATTCGTGTAGTGTTCTCTTTCTTGAAAACCAAATATTTTGTATTAACTTGCACTAAAATTTTACGGTTTTACATGGGGAACGGGTTCAAACCCGTTTTCAATGTGATGTACCCAATAACGGATTTCTTTTATTTTGTCGAACCTTCAACGGATTTCTAGTGAGTAACCAAATCGACCATATTTACACAACAAATCAAAATAATTTTTTCTCCTTGTAGAAAACACCGAAAATACTTGCTCAATGTTTCTTTGCGTCGTTACTTGCCAAATACCGAATTTACTAGATATTCAATGAAACTTTCATAATGGGCTAATTCGATTTCATTACCGTTATAATGTAAAGACTCATTACAGAGACTTTATCGATATTAAAAACAAATTGTCTACTTTAATCTTAATTTCTAAAGTCAGGATATGGAATCACTATTTTCTTCTATTCACGCAGTTTCTTTTAAACTTGACAATTGCGTCATAATAAGAAATGACCTCAAAATTTACAGTCATTAAATGATTTGTTTCCTTTGAACAAAGAAGGAAGATCTTTGTACCAGATTCAAAAAATTCGCGATGTGTGAAAACATTACTACATATAATTTACTATAGGCCGTACATTGCGTCATTGGTAGTAATGACGCAAAGATAACAAACCATAGGACACGCAATTAGAGACCAGGAAGACAAAAGGCATTTGAATTGTACTATTAGTCAAATACTTTGATACTTGTGGCAAACTGCAAGTAATTAAACTATCAAGAATCTTGAATTGTGACCCTGCACCTCAAAACAAACAAAAAGGGTTCCAGACATGAATTTTAAGTTAACACCATATTCTGAAAGAGCAGACTTTAAGCTTTAAAATGATGTATAACTCAAATCAAATGGACTCTCCTAACCTATCTAAATATTGGAAAGAAAGCACAAACTCAAGAAAAGTGTGAACTGAGAAAAGAGGCTCTGAAGGAGAGTGTCTATTCAAGCGCTTAATCTTTACCAAACCGTGCTGGATGTGCGATGAATGGGACAAAAAAAAAGGGAGTAAACCACCAGAGTAACAACAATGAAGGGATTATCAAATTAAACTGAAATTAAGCATGCCTCATTAACACATTCTGTCCATATTTAATGCCAACTTTCAAAGCAGTAGCACTATCCTTTCAAAAGTTATTAGAGTTGAAAGTGAAGAGTGTGGACAAGGTTTTTCAGAAATGAAAAAGAGATTCTAAAGACACACCTAATTTCTACCAAAAAGTTTCAGATAAACTGCTTAAAAGAACACATTTTCCTGCCCGTTTTATCATACCAAATTTTAGCATAATGTAAAAGAAGACCCGCTCTTTCTGAAAATATGAAAAAGTCAAGTTCGGCTAAGTTGACCCATTTCACTTATTTTCAGCCCTCACGCAAAATCAGTGTGTGCGACTTTATGTTCGTTTTGAGGTGCACGGTCACGATTGGTCATTTATCATTCACTTGAATTCATAACATTCTCTTTCTTGAAAACCAATTATTTCGTTTACCTTGCACGAAAATTTGACGGTTTTACATCTTGAACTGATCATCTTGTTAAACCAGTTTCCATTTGTTACTTGTTTACTTCTTTAGCTATTTTTACATACAGGTCAATCAAGCAAGCTCTTCCACTCATAATCCAAAAGAAATGTGAAGATTGACGTTTTATCGCAAATAGATGCTAATAAGCGCGAAACGGTGACGAAGTCTACTCAGACCATTAACACAAACTCTCCTTGCCGAACACATCGAAAATACTTGCCCAATGTTTCTTTACTATGCGTCGTTACCGTCAAATACCCAATTTACTGGATATTCGATGAAACTTTCATAATGGGCTAATTCGACTTTCATAATGGGCTAATTCGATTCATCACCTTCATAATGTAAAGACTCATTACACAGACTTTATCGATAGTAAACCAAATTGTCCACTTTGATATTAATTTGTAAAATTAATATATGGAGTCGTTATTTTCTTCTATTTACGCAATTTCTTTTAAACTTGTGAATTGCGTCATAATAAGAAATTGCATCAAAATTCACAACCATTAAATGATTTGTTTCCTTTGAACAAAGAAGGAAGACCTTTGTACCAGATTCACAAAATTCGCGGTGTGTGAAAACATTGCTACATATAATTTACCATAGGCCCTACATTGCGTCATTGGTAGTAATAACGCATAGATAAGAAACCATAGGACACGTAAATAGAGATCAAGAAGACAAAAGGCATTTCATTCGTTCTATTACTTTCAAATACTTTGGTACTTGTGGCAAGTAATTAGACTGTCAAAGCATCTTAAATTGTAAATTGGTCAATTACAATTCACTTCAATTCATAACATTCTCTTTCTTGAAAACGAATCATTTCGTTTACCTTGCACGAAAATTTGACGGTTTTACATTGGAAAGGGGTTCAAACCCGTTTTCAATGTAATGTACGATTTACCCAATGACGGATTTCTTTTATTTTGTCGAACCTTCCCCGGATTTCTGGCGCGTAAGTAGAAGAAATTGACAGAACGAAACAAATCAATTTTCTCTCTTTAAGGAACACATCAAAAATGCTTGCTCGATGTTTCTGACCGCGTCATTACTGTAAAATACAAAATTTGGAGGATGTTTAGGGAAACTTTCATAAAACGCTAATTCGATTTCATGACCATTACATCAAACTCCCTAACGCAAGTATCGAGCGTGGAAAATGGAATGAGGATTGTTACGATAGGATTAAATGATTTGTTTCCTTTGAACAAAGAAGGAAGACCTTTGTACCAGATTCACATAAATCGCGCAATTTCGTATATTAAGAATGTAGAGACTCATTACACGGACTAATTTCGCTTTGAAACATCGTGGCCCAAACTGTCTACTTTGATCTAAATCTGTATAATTGCATAAACTGTAAGGAGACAGACTTGACTAGCATTCATGCTATTTTCTGGTTCCTATTATCCTCGTTTTTTTATGTAACTGATACTATTAACCTGTACAATGATTGTTATTGCATGTTTCTTTACTTTGCGTTGTTACTACTAAATACCCAATTTTACAGGAAATTCAATGAAACTTTCTAATGGGCTAATTCGATTTCATCACCGTTATAACGTAAAAGACTCTATAACGTAGAGACTAAACATTATCGTGAACCAAATTGTCTACTTAATTTGTAAAATGAGGATATGGAATTACTATTTTCTTCTATTCACGCATTTTCTTTTAAACTTGTAAATTGCGTCATAATAAGGACTGACATCAAAATATACAATCATTAAATGATTTGTTTCCTTTGAACAAAGAAGGAAGACCTTTGTTCCAGATTGACAAAATTCGCGGGGTGTCAAAACATTGCTACATATAATTTACTATAGGCCCTACATTGCGTCATTGGTAGTAATGACGCAAAGATGAGAAACCATAGAACACGCGAATCAAGATCAAGAGGACAAATGGCATTTGATTCGTTCTATTACTTTCCAATACTTTGATACTTGTGACAAACTGCAAGTAATTAAGACTATCAAGCATCTAAAAATTGGTCATTTATAATTCACCTCAATTCATAACATTCTCTTTCTTGAAAACCAATTATTTCTCTTACCTTGCACAAAAATTTGACGGTTTTACCATTGGAATCGGGTTCAAACCCGTTTTCAATGTAATGTACGATTTACCCAATAACGGATTTCTTTTACTTAGTCGAAACATCCCCGGAATTCTAGCGAGTAACAAAGTAGAAGAAATTGACAGAACGATTCAAAGGAATTTTCTCTCCTTAAGGAACACATCGAAAATGCTTGCTCGAAATTTCTGTCCGCATTATTACTGTCATATACAAAATTTGCAGGAAATTCAGGGAAAATTACATAAAACGCTAATTCAATTTCATCACCGTTATATCAAACTCAATTACGCAAGTATGGACCGTACAAGTTTCTGAGGAAAAAGCGTTTAAACCTGTCAGATTGAGAAGAAATTCACCAAAAGAAAATTGTACGAGTTGGTGATATTGGGTAGACTTCGTCAGTGTTTCGTGCTTATTTGCTGCTTTTTGCGATAAAACGTCAATCTTCACATTTTTTTTTTCCGATTTTAAGTGGAGGAGTTTGCTTGATTTACTTGATTGATTGATTGTTTGCTTGATAGGATTGTTCGATTTCTAATTGTTACGCCGATTTAAAGTAATTTGGAGAAAGTAGAACAATTTCGTATATCAAGAATGTAGAGACTCATTACATGGACTAATTTCGTTTTGAAACATCTCTACTTTGATCTAAATCTGTATAACTGCATAAACTGTAAGGGGCCAGACTTGACTAGAATTCATGCTATCTTCTATTTCCTATTATCCTCGTCTTTTTTATGTAACTGATACGACTATAAACCTGTCCAATGATTGTTATTGCATTGGATAACAAAATTCATTTATTCTTTCCGTCATTCAAAATTTTCTTTTTATTTGTGAATTCCGCTATAATAAGAAATTCACAATTGAATGATTTGTTTCTTTTGAACAAAATAGCTTTGTAATGAGATTGTTACAATTGGAGGGATTGTTGGAAATCATTTACAATACATTGCGTCATTGTTAGTAATGACGCAAACATAAGAGATCATAGGACACACAATTAAAGATCAAGAAGAAAAAAGGCGTTTGATTCATTCTGATAGTTCGGTACTTTGGCAAATTGCAAGTAATAAGCATCTTCAATTGGTCATTTATCATTCACTTGAATTCATAGCGTTCTCTTTCTCGAAAACCAAATATTTTGTATACCTTACAGTTAAATTTAACGGTCTTACAGTGGGAACGGGTTCAGACCCGTTTTCAATGTGATATACGATTTACCCAATTACGGATTTCTTTTATTTTGTCGAACTTTCCACGGATTTCTAGTGAGTAACCAAATCGACGAAATTTACACAACAAATCAAAATAATTTTCTCTCCTTGTAGAACACATCGAATATACTTGCCCGATGTTTCTGTACTTTGCATTGTTACTGCTAAATACTCAATTTAAAGGAAATTCAAAGAAACATTCATAATGGGCTAATTCCATTTCATCACCGTTATAATGTAGAGACTCATTACACGGACTAAACATTATCGTGAACCAAATTGTCTACTTTGATCTTGATTTGTAAAATCAGGATATGGAATTTTTTCTTGTATTTTCTTGTATTCACGCAGTTTCTTTGAAACTTGTGAATTGCGTCATAATAAATGAAATCAAAATTCACAACCATTAAATGATTTGTTTGCTTTGAACAAAGAAGGAAAAGCTTTGTACCAGATTCACAAAATTCGCGGGATGTGAAAACATTGTAACATATAATTTACTATTCATTCCGTCATTGGTAGTAATGACGCAATGATAAGAAACCATAGCACACGCAAATCAAGATCAAGGACAGAAACTATCACTTTCAAATGCTCTTTTACTTGTGTCAAACTGCAAGTAAATAGACAATCAAGCATTTTAAATTAGTCGTTTGTCATTCACTTGAATTCATAGCGTTCTGTTTCTTGATAACCAATAACCAATCAAAATTCACAACCATTAAATGATTTGTTTGCTTTGAACAAAGAAGGAATAGCTTTGTACCAGATTCGTTCTAATTACTTTGAAATACTTCATAACTTGTGGCAAATTGCAAGTAATAAGACTATCAAGCATTTTCAATTGGTCATTGAACGCTATGAATTCTTCTTTTGAATTCGTGTAGCGTTCTCTTTCTTGAAAACCAAATATTTTGTATTACCTTGCACTAAAATTTTACGGTTTTACATGGGGAACGGGTTCAAACCCGTTTTCAATGTGATGTACGATTTACCCAATAACGGATTTCTTTTATTTTGTCGAACCTTTCACGGATTTCTAGTGAGTAACCAAATGGACCATATTTACACAACAAATCAAAATAATTTCTTCTCCTTGTAGAAAACATCGAAAATACTTGCTCGATGTTTCTTTACGTCGTTACTTGCCAAATACCGAATTTACTACATATTCAATGAAACTTTCATAATGGGCTAATTCGATTTCATCACCTTTATAATGTAAAGACTCATTACACAGACTTTATCGATATTAAAACCAAATTGTCTACTTTAATCTTAATTTCTAAAGTCAGGGTATGGAATCACTATTTTCTTCTATTCACGCAGATTCTTTTAAACTTGACAATTGCGTCATAATAAGAAATGACATCAAAATTTACAGTCATTAAATGATTTGTTTCCTTTGAACAAAGAAGGAAGATCTTTGTACCAGATTCACAAAATTCGCGATGTGTGAAAACATTACTACATATAATTTACTATAGGCCCTACATTGCGTCATTGGTAGTAATGACGCAAAGATAACAAACCATAGGACACGCAATTAGAGACCAGGAAGACAAAAGGCATTTGAATTGTTCTATTAGTCAAATACTTTGATACTTGTGGCAAACTGCAAGTAATTAAACTATCAAGAATCTTCAATTGTGACCCTGCACCTCAAAACAAACAAAAAGTGGCCAGACATTAATTTTTAGTTAAGACAATATTCTGAAAGAGCAGACTTTAAGCTTTAAAATGATGTATAACTCAAATCAAATGGACTCTCCTAACCTATCTAAATATTGGAAAGAAAGCACAAAGTCAGAAAAATTTTAACTGAGAAAAGAGGCTCTGAAGGAGAGTGTCTATTCAAGCGCTTAATCTTTACCAAACCGTGCTGGCTGTGTGATGAATAGGACAAAAAAAAAAAGGGAGTAAACCACCAGAGTAACAACAATGAAGGGATTATCAAATTAAACTGAAATTAAGCATGCCTCATTAACACATTCTGTCCATAATTAATGCCAACTTTCAAAGCAGTAGCCCTATCCTTTCAAAAGTTATTAGAGTTGAAAGTGAAGAGTGTGGACAAGGTTTTTCAGAAATGAAAAAGAGATTCTAAAGACACACCTAATTTCTAAGAAAATGTTTCAGATAAACTGCTTAAAAGAACACACTTTCCTGCCCGTTTTATGATACCAAATTTTAGCATAATGTAAAAGAAGACCCGCTGTTTCTGAAAATATGAAAAAGTCAAGTTCGGCTAAGTTGACCCATTTCACTTATTTTCAGCCCTCACGCAAAATCAGTGTGTGCGACTTTATGTTCGTTTTGAGGTGCACGGTCACGATTGGTCATTTATCATTCACTTGAATTCATAACATTCTCTTTCTTGAAAACCAATTATTTCGTTTACCTTGCACGAAAATTTGACGGTTTTACATCTTGAACTGATCATCTTGTTAAACCAGTTTCCATTTGTTACTTGTTTACTTCTTTAGCTATTTTTACATACAGGTCAATCAAGCAAGCTCTTCCACTCATAATCGAAAAAAAATGTGAAGATTGACGTTTTATCGCAAATAGATGCTAATAAGCGCGAAACGGTGACGAAGTCTACTCAGACCATTAAACACAAACTCTCCTTGCCGAACACATCGAAAATACTTGCCCAATGTTTCTTTACTATGCGTCGTTACCGTCAAATACCCAATTTACTGGATATTCGATGAAACTTTCATAATGGGCTAATTCGACTTTCATAATGGGCTAATTCGATTCATCACCTTCATAAAGTAAAGACTCATTACACAGACTTTATCGATAGTAAACCCAAATTGTCCACTTTGATCTTAATTTGTAAAATTAATATATGGAGTCGTTATTTTCTTCTATTTACGCAATTTCTTTTAAACTTGTGAATTGCGTCATAATAAGAAATTGCGTCAAAATTCACAACCATTAAATGATTTGTTTCTTTTGAACAAAGAAGGAAGACCTTTGTACCAGATTCACAAAATTCGCGGTGTGTGAAAACATTGCTACATATAATTTACCATAGGCCCTACATTGCGTCATTGGTAGTAATAACGCATAGATAAGAAACCATAGGACACGTAAATACAGATCAAGAAGACAAAAGGCATTTCATTCGTTCTATTACTTTCAAATACTTTGGTACTTGTGGCAAGTAATTAGACTGTCAAAGCATCTTAACTTGTAAATTGGTCAATTACAATTCACTTCAATTCATAACATTCTCTTTCTTGAAAACGAATCATTTCGTTTACCTTGCACGAAAATTTGACGGTTTTACATTGGAAAGGGGTTCAAACCCGTTTTCAATGTAATGTACGATTTACCCAATGACGGATTTCTTTTATTTTGTTGAACCTTCCCCGGATTTCTGGCGCGTAAGTAGAAGAAATTGACAGAACGAAACAAATCAATTTTCTCTAAGGAACACATTAAAAATGCTTGCTCGATGTTTCTGACCGCGTCATTACTGTAAAATACAAAATTTGGAGGATGTTTAGGGAAACTTTCATAAAACGCTAATTCGATTTTATGACCATTACATCAAACTCCTTAACACAAGTATGGAGCGTGTAAAATGGAATGAGGATTGTCACGATAGGATTAAATGATTTGTTTCCTTTGAACAAAGAAGGAAGACCTTTGTACCAGATTCACATAAATCGCGCAATTTCGTATATTAAGAATGTAGAGACTCATTACACGGACTAATTTCGCTTTGAAACATCGTGGCCCAAACTGTCTACTTTGATCTAAATCTGTATAATTGCATAAACTGTAAGGAGACAGACTTGACTAGCATTCATGCTATTTTCTAGTTCCTATTATCCTCGTTTTTTTTTATGTAACTGATACTATTAACCTGTACAATGATTGTTATTGCATGTGTCTTTACTTTGCGTTGTTACTACTAAATACCCAATTTTACAGGAAATTCAATGAAACTTTCTAATGGGCTAATTCGATTTCATCACCGTTATAACGTAGAGACTCTGTAACGTAGAGACTAAAATTTATCGTGAACCAAATTGTCTACTTTGATCTTAATTTGTTAAATGATCTTTGATGACTTAATTTAAGATGCTTGATAGCCTATTTACTTGCAGTTTGACACAAGTAAAACAGCATTTGAAAGTGATAGTTTCTGTCCTTGATCTTGATTTGCGTGTGCTATGGTTTCTTATCATTGCATCATTACTACCAATGACGGAATGAATAGTAAATTAAATGTTACAATGTTTTCACATTACGCGAATTTTGTGAATCTGGTACAAAACTCTTCGTTCTTTGTTCAAAGCAATCAAATCATTTAATGGTTGTTAATTTTAATTTCATTTATTATGACGCATTTCACGTTTCAAAGAAACTGCGCAAATACAAGAAAATAGTGATTCTATATCCTGATTTTACCAATCAAGATCAAAGTAGACAATTTGGTTCACGATAATGTTTGCAAGACAACGGCGCCAGCAAGACAAAACTGCATAAGGCTTGAGAAAGTCCTCAGGAGAGGACGAAAGCTTGCCCTCTACAATTTTATGGTTGGTTGAAGCTCAGTCATTTGATTCAAAGGAATTTTCTCTCCTTAAGGAACACATCGAAATGCTTGCTCGATATTTCTGTCCGCGTTATTACTGTCATATACAAAATTTGCAGGAAATTCAGGGAAAATTTCAAAAAACGCTAATTCAATTTCATCACCGTTATATCAAACTCCCTTACGCAAGTATGGACCGTACAAGTTTCTGAGGAAAAAGTGTTTAAACCTGTCAGATTGAGAAGAAATTCACCAAAGGCAAATTGTACGAGTTGGTGTTATTGGGTAGACTTCGTCAGTGTTACGCGCTCATTTGCTGCTTTTCCCGATAAAACGTCAATCTTCACATTTTTTACCGATTTTAAGTGGAGGAGTTTGCTTGATTTACCTGTATGTAGAAATAATCGAAGCAGTAAACACGTAACAAATGGAAACTGGTTTAACAAGAAGTAGGATTGTTCGATTTCTAATTGTTACGCCGATTTAAAGTAATTTGGAGAAAGTAGAACAATTTCGTATATCAAGAATGTAGAGACTCATTACACGGACTAATTTCGTTTTGAAACATCGTGGCCCAAACTGTCTACTTTGATCTAAATCTGTATAAACTGCATAAACTGTAAGGGGCCAGACTTGACTAGAATTCAGGCTATCTTCTATTTCCTATTATCCTCGTCTTTTTTTTAATGTAACTGATACGACTATAAAGATGTACAATGATTGTTATTGCAGTGGATAATACAATTCATTCATTCATTCAGTCATTCAAAATGTTCTTTTTATTTGTGAAATCCGCTATAATAAGAAATTCACAATTGAATGATTTGTTTCTTTTGAACAAAATAGCTTTGTAATGAGATTGTTACAATTGGAGGGATAGTTGGAAATCATTTACAATACATTGCGTCATTGTTAGTAATGACGCAAACATAAGAGATCGCAATAAGGATACGCAATTAAAGATCAAGAAGAAAAAAGGCATTTGATTCGTTCTAATACTTCGGTACTTTGGCAAATTGCAAGTAATAAGCATCTTCAATTGGTCATTTATCATTCACTTGAATTCATAGCGTTCTCTTCCTTGAAAACCAAATATTTTGTATACCTTACAGTTAAATTTAATGGTCATATATTGAGAACGGGTTCAGTTCAGACCCGTTTTCAATGTGATATACGGTTTACCCAATTACGGATTTCTTTTATTTTGTCGAACTTTCCACGGATTTCTAGTGAGTAACCAAATCGACGAAATTTACACAACAAATCAAAATAATTTTCTCTCCTTGTAGAACACATCGAATATACTTGCCCGATGTTTCTGTACTTTGCATTGTTACTGCTAAATACTCAATTTAAAGGAAATTCAAAGAAACATTCATAATGGGCTAATTCCATTTCATCACCGTTATAATGTAGAGACTCATTACACGGACTAAACATTATCGTGAACCAAATTGTCTACTTTGATCTTGATTTGTAAAATCAGGATATGGAATTTTTTCTTGTATTTTCTTGTATTCACGCAGTTTCTTTGAAACTTGTGAATTGCGTCATAATAAATGAAATCAAAATTCACAACCATTAAATGATTTGTTTGCTTTGAACAAAGAAGGAAAAGCTTTGTACCAGATTCACAAAATTCGCGGGATGTGAAAACATCGTAACATATAATTTACTATTCATTCCGTCATTGGTAGTAATGACGCAATGATAAGAAACCATAGCACACACAAATCAAGATCAAGGACAGAAACTATCACTTTCAAATGCTCTTTTACTTGTGTCAAACTGCAAGTAAATAGACAATCAAGCATTTTAAATTAGTCGTTTGTCATTCACTTGAATTCATAGCGTTCTGTTTCTTGATAACCAATAACCAATCAAAATTCACAACCATTAAATGATTTGTTTGCTTTGAACAAAGAAGGAATAGCTTTGTACCAGATTCGTTCTAATTACTTTGAAATACTTCATAACTTGTGGCAAATTGCAAGTAATAAGACTATCAAGCATTTTCAATTGGTCATTGAACGCTATGAATTCTTCTTTTGAATTCGTGTAGCGTTCTCTTTCTTGAAAACCAAATATTTTGTATTACCTTGCACTAAAATTTTACGGTTTTACATGGGGAACGGGTTCAAACCCGTTTTCAATGTGATGTACGATTTACCCAATAACGGATTTCTTTTATTTTGTCGAACCTTTCACGGATTTCTAGTGAGTAACCAAATGGACCATATTTACACAACAAATCAAAATAATTTCTTCTCCTTGTAGAAAACATCGAAAATACTTGCTCGATGTTTCTTTACGTCGTTACTTGCCAAATACCGAATTTACTACATATTCAATGAAACTTTCATAATGGGCTAATTCGATTTCATCACCTTTATAATGTAAAGACTCATTACACAGACTTTATCGATATTAAAACCAAATTGTCTACTTTAATCTTAATTTCTAAAGTCAGGGTATGGAATCACTATTTTCTTCTATTCACGCAGATTATTTTAAACTTGACAATTGCGTCATAATAAGAAATGACATCAAAATTTACAGTCATTAAATGATTTGTTTCCTTTGAACAAAGAAGGAAGATCTTTGTACCAGATTCACAAAATTCGCGATGTGTGAAAACATTACTACATATAATTTACTATAGGCCCTACATTGCGTCATTGGTAGTAATGACGCAAAGATAACAAACCATAGGACACGCAATTAGAGACCAGGAAGACAAAAGGCATTTGAATTGTTCTATTAGTCAAATACTTTGATACTTGTGGCAAACTGCAAGTAATTAAACTATCAAGAATCTTCAATGGTCATTTATCATTCACTTGAATTCATAACATTCTCTTTCTTGAAAACCAATTATTTCGTTTACCTTGCACGAAAATTTGACGGTTTTACATCTTGAAGTGATCATCTTGTTAAACCAGTTTCCATTTGTTACTTGTTTACTTCTTTAGCTATTTTTACATACAGGTCAATCAAGCAAGCTCTTCCACTCATAATCGAAAAAAAATGTGAAGATTGACGTTTTATCGCTAATAAGCGCGAAACGGTGACGAAGTCTACTCAGACCATTAACACAAACTCTCCTTGCCGAACACATCGAAAATACTTGCCCAATGTTTCTTTACTATGCGTCGTTACCGTCAAATACCCAATTTACTGGATATTCGATGAAACTTTCATAATGGGCTAATTCGACTTTCATAATGGGCTAATTCGATTCATCACCTTCATAATGTAAAGACTCATTACACAGACTTTATCGATAGTAAACCCAAATTGTCCACTTTGATCTTAATTTGTAAAATTAATATATGGAGTCGTTATTTTCTTCTATTTACGCAATTTCTTTTAAACTTGTGAATTGCGTCATAATAAGAAATTGCGTCAAAATTCACAACCATTAAATTATTTGTTTCTTTTGAACAAAGAAGGAAGACCTTTGTACCAGATTCACAAAATTCGCGGTGTGTGAAAACATTGCTACATATAATTTACCATAGGCCCTACATTGCGTCATTGGTAGTAATAACGCATAGATAAGAAACCATAGGACACGTAAATACAGATCAAGAAGACAAAAGGCATTTCATTCGTTCTATTACTTTCAAATACTTTGGTACTTGTGGCAAGTAATTAGACTGTCAAAGCATCTTAACTTGTAAATTGGTCAATTACAATTCACTTCAATTCATAACATTCTCTTTCTTGAAAACGAATCATTTCGTTTACCTTGCACGAAAATTTGACGGTTTTACATTGGAAAGGGGTTCAAACCCGTTTTCAATGTAATGTACGATTTACCCAATGACGGATTTCTTTTATTTTGTTGAACCTTCCCCGGATTTCTGGCGCGTAAGTAGAAGAAATTGACAGAACGAAACAAATCAATTTTCTCTAAGGAACACATTAAAAATGCTTGCTCGATGTTTCTGACCGCGTCATTACTGTAAAATACAAAATTTGGAGGATGTTTAGGGAAACTTTCATAAAACGCTAATTCGATTTCATGACCATTACATCAAACTCCTTAACACAAGTATGGAGCGTGTAAAATGGAATGAGGATTGTCACGATAGGATTAAATGATTTGTTTCCTTTGAACAAAGAAGGAAGACCTTTGTACCAGATTCACATAAATCGCGCAATTTCGTATATTAAGAATGTAGAGACTCATTACACGGACTAATTTCGCTTTGAAACATCGTGGCCCAAACTGTCTACTTTGATCTAAATCTGTATAATTGCATAAACTGTAAGGAGACAGACTTGACTAGCATTCATGCTATTTTCTAGTTCCTATTATCCTCGTTTTTTTTTATGTAACTGATACTATTAACCTGTACAATGATTGTTATTGCATGTGTCTTTACTTTGCGTTGTTACTACTAAATACCCAATTTTACAGGAAATTCAATGAAACTTTCTAATGGGCTAATTCGATTTCATCACCGTTATAACGTAGAGACTCTGTAACGTAGAGACTAAAATTTATCGTGAACCAAATTGTCTACTTTGATCTTAATTTGTTAAATGATCTTTGATGACTTAAGTTAAGATGCTTGATAGCCTATTTACTTGCAGTTTGACACAAGTAAAACAGCATTTGAAAGTGATAGTTTCTGTCCTTGATCTTGATTTGCGTGTGCTATGGTTTCTTATCATTGCATCATTACTACCAATGACGGAATGAATAGTAAATTAAATGTTACAATGTTTTCACATTACGCGAATTTTGTGAATCTGGTACAAAACTCTTCGTTCTTTGTTCAAAGCAATCAAATCATTTAATGGTTGTTAATTTTGATTTCATTTATTATGACGCATTTCACGTTTCAAAGAAACTGCGCAAATACAAGAAAATAGTGATTCTATATCCTGATTTTACCAATCAAGATCAAAGTAGACAATTTGGTTCACGATAATGTTTGCAAGACAACGGCGCCAGCAAGACAAAACTGCATAAGGCTTGAGAAAGTCCTCAGGAGAGGACGAAAGCTTGTCCTCTACAATTTTATGGTTGGTTGAAGCTCAGTCATTTGATTCAAAGGAATTTTCTCTCCTTAAGGAACACATCGAAATGCTTGCTCGATATTTCTGTCCGCGTTATTACTGTCATATACAAAATTTGCAGGAAATTCAGGGAAAATTTCAAAAAACGCTAATTCAATTTCATCACCGTTATATCAAACTCCCTTACGCAAGTATGGACCGTACAAGTTTCTGAGGAAAAAGTGTTCAAACCTGTCAGATTGAGAAGAAATTCACCAAAGGCAAATTGTACGAGTTGGTGTTATTGGGTAGACGTCGTCAGTGTTACGCGCTCATTTGCTGCTTTTCCCGATAAAACGTCAATCTTCACATTTTTTACCGATTTTAAGTGGAGGAGTTTGCTTGATTTACCTGTATGTAGAAATAATCGAAGCAGTAAACACGTAACAAATGGAAACTGGTTTAACAAGAAGTAGGATTGTTCGATTTCTAATTGTTACGCCGATTTAAAGTAATTTGGAGAAAGTAGAACAATTTCGTATATCAAGAATGTAGAGACTCATTACACGGACTAATTTCGTTTTGAAACATCGTGGCCCAAACTGTCTACTTTGATCTAAATCTGTATAAACTGCATAAACTGTAAGGGGCCAGACTTGACTAGAATTCAGGCTATCTTCTATTTCCTATTATCCTCGTCTTTTTTTTAATGTAACTGATACGACTATAAAGATGTACAATGATTGTTATTGCAGTGGATAATACAATTCATTCATTCATTCAGTCATTCAAAATGTTCTTTTTATTTGTGAAATCCGCTATAACAAGAAATTCACAATTGAATGATTTGTTTCTTTTGAACAAAATAGCTTTGTAATGAGATTGTTACAATTGGAGGGATTGTTGGAAATCATTTACAATACATTGCGTCATTGTTAGTAATGACGCAAACATAAGAGATCGCAATAAGGATACGCAATTAAAGATCAAGAAGAAAAAAGGCATTTGATTCGTTCTAATACTTCGGTACTTTGGCAAATTGCAAGTAATAAGCATCTTCAATTGGTCATTTACCATTCACTTGAATTCATAGCGTTCTCTTTCTTGAAAACCAAATATTTTGTATACCTTACAGTTAAATTTAATGGTCATATATTGAGAACGGGTTCAGTTCAGACCCGTTTTCAATGTGATATACGGTTTACCCAATTACGGATTTCTTTTATTTTGTCGAACTTTCCACGGATTTCTAGTGAGTAACCAAATCGACGAAATTTACACAACAAATCAAAATAATTTTCTCTCCTTGTAGAACACATCGAATATACTTGCCCGATGTTTCTGTACTTTGCATTGTTACTGCTAAATACTCAATTTAAAGGAAATTCAAAGAAACATTCATAATGGGCTAATTCCATTTCATCACCGTTATAATGTAGAGACTCATTACATGGACTAAACATTATCGTGAACCAAATTGTCTACTTTGATCTTGATTTGTAAAATCAGGATATGGAATTTTTTCTTGTATTTTCTTGTATTCACGCAGTTTCTTTGAAACTTGTGAATTGCGTCATAATAAATGAAATCAAAATTCACAACCATTAAATGATTTGTTTGCTTTGAACAAAGAAGGAAAAGCTTTGTACCAGATTCACAAAATTCGCGGGATGTGAAAACATTGTAACATATAATTTACTATTCATTCCGTCATTGGTAGTAATGACGCAATGATAAGAAACCATAGCACACGCAAATCAAGATCAAGGACAGAAACTATCACTTTCAAATGCTCTTTTACTTGTGTCAAACGGCAAGTAAATAGACAATCAAGCATCTTAAATTAGTCATTTGTCATTCACTTGAATTCATAGCGTTCTGTTTCTTGATAACCAATAACCAATCAAAATTCACAACCATTAAATGATTTGTTTGCTTTGAACAAAGAAGGAAGAGCTTTGTACCAGATTCGTTCTAATTACTTTGAAATACTTCATAACTTGTGGCAAATTGCAAGTAATAAGACTATCAAGCATTTTCAATTGGTCATTGAACGCTATGAATTCTTCTTTTGAATTCGTGTAGCGTTCTCTTTCTTGAAAACCAAATATTTTGTATTACCTTGCACTAAAATTTTACGGTTTTACATGGGGAACGGGTTCAAACCCGTTTTCAATGTGATGGTACGATTTACCCAATAACGGATTTCTTTTATTTTGTCGAACCTTCCACGGATTTCTAGTGAGTAACCAAATCGACCATATTTACACAACAAATCAAAATAATTTTTTCTCCTTGTAAGAAAACATCGAAAATACTTGCTCGATGTTTCTTTACGTTGTTAAAGCTGTCATCCCCCTCAGCCGAATCATGAGCCGAACTGTGATCGGACCACTGACTACAGTGAATCGGACTTCTTCGGACTCGGGAAAGTGGGCCAAAGCGTATGCGGCAAAGAGAAGTCAATAGCGTAGGTCTCTTTAAGAAACTTGCGACGTGCGCCCGCGAACGCATTTGACTAAAACACCGGGACCATGCACCTTTAAATGTAACGGTTTTACATTGGGAACGGGTTCAGACCCGTTTTCAATGTGATATACGATTTACCCAACAACGGATTTCTTTTATTTTGTCGAACTTTCCACGAATTTCTAGTGAGTAACCAAATCGACGAAATTTATACAACAAATCAAAATAATTTTCTCTCCTTGTAGAACACATCGTCAATTAGACTTTCAAAGCATCTTAAATTGGTCAATTACAATTCACTTCAATTCATAACATTCTCTTCCTTCAAAACCAATTATTTCTTTTACCTTGCACGAAAATTTGACGGTTTTACCATTGGAAACGGGTTCAAACCCGTTTTCAATGTAATGTACCATTTACCCAATAACGGATTTCTTTTATTTTGTCGAAACATCCCCGGAATTCTAGCGAGTAACAAAGTAGAAGAAATTGACAAGAACGATTCAAAGGAATTTTCTCTCCTTAAGGAACACATCGAAAATGCTTGCTCGATATTTCTGTCCGCGTTATTACTGTTTTATACAAAATTTGCAGGAAATTCAGGGAAACTTTCATAAAACGCTAATTCGATTTCATCACCGTTATATCAAACTCCCTTACGCAAGTATGGACCGTACAAGTTTCTAAGGAAAAAGCGTTTAAACCTGTCAGATTGAGAAGAAATTCACCAAAGGCAAATTGTACGAGTTGGTGTTATTGGGCAGACTTCGTCAGTGTTTTGCGCTTATCTGCTGCTTTTTGCGATAAAACGTCAATCTTCACATTTTTTTCCGATTTTGAGTGGATGAGTTTGCTTGATTTACCTGTATGTAGAAATAATTGAAGCAGTAAACACGTAACAAATGGAAACTGGTTTAACAAGAAATAGGATTGTTCGATTTCTAATTGTTACGCCAATTTAAAGTAATTTAGGGAAAGTAGCACAATTTCGTATATCAAGAATGTAGAGACTCATTAGACGGACTAATTTCGTTCTATTACTTTCTAATACTTCGGTACTTTGGCAAATTGCAAGTAATAAGCATCTTCAATTGGTCATTTATCATTCACTTGAATTTATAGCGTTCTCTTTCTTGAAAACCAAATATTTTGTATACTTTACAGTTAAATTTAACGGTCTTACATTGGGAACGGGTTCAAACACGTTTTCAATGTGATATACGATTTACCCAATAACGGATTTCTTATATATCTTTCTTATCGAACCTTGCACGGATTTCTAGTGAGTAACCAAATCCACGAAATTTAGAGAACAAATCAAAGGAATTTTCTCTCCTTGTAGAACACATCGAAAATACTTGCCCGATGTTTCTTTACGTTGCGTTGTTACTGCTAAATACCCACTTTACAATAAATTCAATGAAACTTTCATAATGGGCTAATTCGATTTCATCACCGTTATAATGTAGAGACTCATTACACGGACTAAACATTATCGTGAACCAAATTGTCTACTTTGATCTTGATTTGTAAAATCAGGATAGGGAATCACTATTTTCTTGTATTCGCGCAGTTTCTTTGAAACGTGAATTGCGTCATAATGAATGAAATCAAAATTCACAACCATTAAATGATTTGTTTGCTTTGAACAAAGAAGGAAGAGCTTTGTACCAGATTCACAAAATTCGCGGGATGTGAAAACATTGTAACATATAATTTACTATTCATTCCGTCATTATTAGTAATGACGCAATGATAAGAAACCATAGCACAAGAAAATCAAGATCAAGGACAGAAACTATCACTTTCAAATGCTGTTTTACTTGTGTCAAACTGCAAGTAAATAGACTATCAAGCATCTTAAATTAGTCATTTGTCATTCACTTGAATTCATAGCGTTCTGTTTCTTGATAACCAATTATTTCGTTTACCTTGCCACAAAATTTAACGGTTTTACATTGGGAACGGGTTCAAACCCGTTTTCAATGTAATGTCCGATTCACCCAGTAACGGATTTCTTTTATTTTGTCGAACTTTGCACGGAAATCGACAGAAAAAATACAAGGAATTTCCTCTCCTTGTAGAACACATGGAATATATTCGCCCGATGTTTCTTTACTTTGCGACGTTACTGCCAAATACCCAATTTACTGAAAATTCAATGAAACTATCATAATGGGCTAATTCGATTTCATCGCCGGTATGATGACGAGACTCATTACACAGACTAATATCGTTTGAAAACATTGTTGCGAACCAAATTGTCTACTTTGATCTGAATTTGTAAAATCAGGATATAGAATCACTATTTTCTTGTATTTATGCAGTTTCTTTTAAACTTGCGAATTGCGTCATAATAAGAAATGAAAACAGAATTCACAATTAAAATGATTTGTTTCCTTTCAACAAAGAAGAGCTTTGTATCAGTTGTGTGATAACGTCGTTACATACAATTCACTATACATTGCGTCATTGTTAGTAATGACCCAAAGATAAGAAACCATAAGACACGGAATTCAAAATCAAGACGAAAAAAGGCATTTGATTTCTTCTAATTACTTTGAAATACTTCATTAATTGTGGCAAATTGCAAGTAATAAGACGATCATGCATTTTCAATTGGTCATTGAACGCTATGAATTCTTCTTTTGAATTCGTGTAGTGTTCTCTTTCTTGAAAACCAAATATTTTGTATTACCTTGCACTAAAATTTTACGGTTTTACATGGGGAACGGGTTCAAACCCGTTTTCAATGTGATGTACCCAATAACGGATTTCTTTTATTTTGTCGAACCTTCAACGGATTTCTAGTGAGTAATCAAATCGACCATATTTACACAAGAAATCAAAATAATTTTTTCTCCTTGTAGAAAACATCGAAAATACTTGCTCAATGTTTCTTTACGTCGTTACTTGCCAAATACCGAATTTACTAGATATTCAATGAAACTTTCATAATGGGCTAATTCGATTTCATTACCGTTATAATGTAAAGACTCATTACAGAGACTTTATCGATATTAAAACCAAATTGTCTACTTTAATCTTAATTTGTAAAGTCAGGATATGGAATCACTATTTTCTTCTATTCACGGAGTTTCTTTTAAACTTGACAATTGCGTCATAATAAGAAATGACATCGAAATTTACAGTCATTAAATGATTTGTTTCCTTTGAACAAAGAAGGAAGATCTTTGTACCAGATTCACAAAATTCGCGATGTGTGAAAACATTACTACATATAATTTACTATAGGCCCTACATTGCGTCATTGGTAGTAATGACGCAAAGATAACAAACCATAGGACACGCAATTAGAGACCTGGAAGACAAAAGGCATTTGAATTGTTCTATTAGTCAAATACTTTGATACTTGTGGCAAACTGCAAGTAATTAAACTATCAAGAATCTTCAATTGTGACCCTGCACCTCAAAACAAACAAAAAGTGGCCAGACATTAATTTTTAGTTAACACCATATTCTCAAAGAGCAGACTTTAAGCTTTAAAATGATGTATAACTCAAATCAAATGGACTCTCCTAACTTATCTAAATATTGGAAAGAAAGCACAAACTCAGGAAAAGCGTGAACTGAGAAAAGAGGCTCTGAAGGAGAGTGTCTATTCAAGCGCTTAATCTTTACCAAACCGTGCTGGATGTGCGATGAATGGGACAAAAAAAAAAAAAAAGGGAGTAAACCACCAGAGTAACAACAATGAAGGGATTATCAAATTAAACTGAAATTAAGCATGCCTCATTAACACATTCTGTCCATAATTAATGCCAACTTTCAAAGCAGTAGCACTATCCTTTCAAAAGTTATTAGAGTTGAAAGTGAAGAGTGTGGACAAGGTTTTTCAGAAATGAAAAAGGGACTCTAAAGACACACCTAATCACACCATTCTATAAAAAATGTTCCAGATGAACTGCTAAAAGAACACACTTTCCTGCCCGTTTTATGATACCAAATTTTAGCATAATGTACTTTAGTAAAAGAAGACCCGCTCTTTAAGAAAATATAAAAAAGTCAAATTCGGCTAGGTTGACCCATTTCACTTTTTTCAGTCCTCACGCAAAATCAGTGTGTGCGACTTTATGTTCGTTTTGAGGTGCACGGTCACGATTGGTCATTTATCATTCACTTGAATTCATAACATTCTCTTTCTTGAAAACCAATTATTTCGTTTACCTTGCACGAAAATTTGACGGTTTTACATCTTAAACTGATTATCTTGTTAAACCAGTTTCCATTTGTTACTTGTTTACTTCTTTAACTATTTTTACATATAGGTCAATCAAGCAAGCTCCTCCACTCATAATCGAAAAAAAATGTGAAGATTGACGTTTTATCGCAAAAAGATGCTAATAAGCGCGAAACGGTGACGAAGTCTACTCAGACCATTAACACAAACTCTCCTTACCGAACACATCGAAAATACTTGCCCAATGTTTTTTTACTTTGCGTCGTTACCGTCAAATACCCAATTTACTGGATATTCGATGAAACTTTCATAATGGGCTAATTCGACTTTCATAATGGGCTAATTGGATTCATCACCTTTATAATGTAAAGACTCATTACACAGACTTTATCGATAGTAAACCAAATTGTCCACTTTGATTTTAATTTGTAAAATTAATATATGGAGTCGTTATTTTCTTCTATTTACGCAATTTCTTTTAAACTTGTGAATTGCGTCATAATAAGAAATTGCATCAAAATTCACAACCATTAAATGATTTGTTTCCTTTGAACAAAGAATTAAGACCTTTGTACCAGATTCACAAAATTCGCGGTGTGTGAAAACATTGCTACATATAATTTACCATAGGCCCTACATTGCGTCATTGGTAGTAATAACGCATAGATAAGAAACCATAGGACACGTAAATAGAGATCAAGAAGACAAAAGGCATTTCATTCGTTCTATTACTTTCAAATACTTTGGTACTTGTGGCAAGTAATTAGACTGTCAAAGCATCTTAAATTGTAAATTGGTCAATTACAATTCACTTCAATTCATGACATTCTCTTTCTTGAAAACGAATCATTTCGTTTACCTTGCACGAAAATTTGACGGTTTTACATTGGAAAGGGGTTCAAACCCGTTTTCAATGTAATGTACGATTTACCCAATGACGGATTTCTTTTATTTTGTCGAACCTTCCCCGGATTTCTGGCGCGTAAGTAGAAGAAATTGACAGAACGAAACAAATCAATTTTCTCTCTTTAAGGAACACATCAAAAATGCTTGCTCGATGTTTCTGACCGCGTCATTACTGTAAAATACAAAATTTGGAGGATGTTTAGGGAAACTTTCATAAAACGCTAATTCGATTTCATGACCATTACATCAAACTCCCTAACGCAAGTATGGAGCGTGGAAAATGGATTGAGGATTGTTACGATAGGATTAAATGATTTGTTTCCTTTGAACAAAGAAGGAAGACCTTTGTACCAGATTCACATAAATCGCGCAATTTCGTATATTAAGAATGTAGAGACTCATTACACGGACTAATTTCGCTTTAAAACATCGTGGCCCAAACTGTCTACTTTGATCTAAATCTGTATAATTGCATAAACTGTAAGGAGACAGACTTGACTAGCATTCATGCTATTTTCTGGTTCCTATTATCCTCGGTTTTTTTTTATGTAACTGATACTATTAACCTGTACAATGATTGTTATTGCATGTTTCTTTACTTTGCGTTGTTACTACTAAATACCCAATTTTACAGGAAATTCAATGAAACTTTCTAATGGGCTAATTCGATTTCATCACCGTTATAACGTAGAGACTCTGTAACGTAGAGACTAAACATTATCGTGAACCAAATTGTCTACTTTGATCTTAATTTGTTAAATGATCTTTGATGACTTAATTTAAGATGCTTGATAGCCTATTTACTTGCAGTTTGACACAAGTAAAACAGCATTTGAAAGTGATAGTTTCTGTCCTTGATCTTGATTTGCGTGTGCTATGGTTTCTTATCATTGCATCATTACTACCAATGACGGAATGAATAGTAAATTAAATGTTACAATGTTTTCACGTTACGCGAATTTTGTGAATCTGGTACAAAACTCTTCCTTCTTTGTTCAAAGCAATCAAATCATTTAATGGTTGTTAATTTTGATTTCATTTATTATGACGCAATTCACAAGTTTCAAAGAAACTGCGCAAATACAAGAAAATAGTGATTCTACATAATGATTTTACAAATCAAGATCAAAGTAGACAATTTGGTTCACGATAATGTTTGCAAGACAACGGCGCCAGCAAGACAAAACTGCATAAGGCTTGAGAAAGTCCTCAGGAGAGGACGAAAGCTTGCCCTCTACAATTTTATGGTTGGTTGAAGCTCAGTCATTTGATTCAAAGGAATTTTCTCTCCTTAAGGAACACATCGAAATGCTTGCTCGATATTTCTGTCCGCGTTATTACTGTCATATACAAAATTTGCAGGAAATTCAGGGAAAATTTCAAAAAACGCTAATTCAATTTCATCACCGTTATATCAAACTCCCTTACGCAAGTATGGACCGTACAAGTTTCTGAGGAAAAAGTGTTTAAACCTGTCAGATTGAGAAGAAATTCACCAAAGGCAAATTGTACGAGTTGGTGTTATTGGGTAGACTTCGTCAGTGTTACGCGCTCATTTGCTGCTTTTCCCGATAAAACGTCAATCTTCACATTTTTTACCGATTTTAAGTGGAGGAGTTTGCTTGATTTACCTGTATGTAGAAATAATCGAAGCAGTAAACACGTAACAAATGGAAACTGGTTTAACAAGAAGTAGGATTGTTCGATTTCTAATTGTTACGCCGATTTAAAGTAATTTGGAGAAAGTAGAACAATTTCGTATATCAAGAATGTAGAGACTCATTACACGGACTAATTTCGTTTTCAAACATCGTGGCCCAAACTGTCTACTTTGATCTAAATCTGTATAAACTGCATAAACTGTAAGGGGCCAGACTTGACTAGAATTCAGGCTATCTTCTATTTCCTATTATCCTCGTCTTTTTTTTAATGTAACTGATACGACTATAAAGATGTACAATGATTGTTATTGCAGTGGATAATACAATTCATTCGTTCATTGTCATTCAAAATTTTCTTTTTATTTGTGAAATCCGCTATAATAAGAAATTCACGATTGAATGATTTGTTTCTTTTGAACAAAATAGCTTTGTAATGAGATTGTTACAATTGGAGGGATTGTTGGAAATCATTTACAATACATTGCGTCATTGTTAGTAATGACGCAAACATAAGAGATCGCAATAAGGGCACGCAATTAAAGATCAAGAAGAAAAAAGGCATTTGATTCGTTCTAATACTTCGGTACTTTGGCAAATTGCAAGTAATAAGCATCTTCAATTGGTCATTTATCATTCACTTGAATTCATAGCGTTCTCTTTCTTGAAAACCAAATATTTTGTATACCTTACAGTTAAATTTAACGGTCTTATATTGAAAACGGGTTCAGTTCAGACCCGTTTTCAATGTGATATACGATTTACCCAATTACGGATTTCTTTTATTTTGTCGAACTTTCCACGGATTTCTAGTGAGTAACCAAATCGACGAAATTTACACAACAAATCAAAATAATTTTCTCTCCTTGTAGAACACATCGAATATACTTGCCCGATGTTTCTGTACTTTGCATTGTTACTGCTAGATACTCAATTTAAAGGAAATTCAAAGAAACATTCATAATGGGCTAATTCCATTTCATCACCGTTATAATGTAGAGACTCATTACACGGACTTAACATTATCGTGAACCAAATTGTCTACTTTGATCTTGATTTGTAAAATCAGGATATGGAATTTTTTCTTGTATTTTCTTGTATTCACGCAGTTTCTTTGAAACTTGTGAATTGCGTCAAAATAAATGAAATCAAAATTCACAACCATTAAATGATTTGTTTGCTTTGAACAAAGAAGGAAGAGCTTTGTACCAGATTCACAAAATTCGCGGGACGTGAAAACATTGTAACATATAATTTACTATTCATTCCGTCATTGGTAGTAATGACGCAATGATAACAAACCATAGCACACGCAAATCAAGATCAAGGACAGAAACTATCACTTTCAAATGCTCTTTTACTTGTGTCAAACTGCAAGTAAATAGACAATCAAGCATCTTAAATTAGTCATTTGTCATTCACTTGAATTCATAGCGTTCTGTTTCTTGATAACCAATAACCAATCAAAATTCACAACCATTAAATGATTTGTTTGCTTTGAACAAAGAAGGAAGAGCTTTGTACCAGATTCGTTTTAATTACTTTGAAATACTTCATAACTTGTGGCAAATTGCAAGTAATAAGACTATCAATCATTTTCAATTGGTCATTGAACGCTATGAATTCTTCTTTTGAATTCGTGTAGCGTTCTCTTTCTTGAAAACCAAATATTTTGTATTACCTTGCACTAAAATTTTACGGTTTTACTTGGGGAACAGGTTCAAACCCGTTTTCAATGTGATGGTACGATTTACCCAATAACGGATTTCTTTTATTTTGTCGTACCTTCCACGGATTTCTAGTGAGTAACCAAATCGACCATATTTACACAACAAATCAAAATAATTTCTTCTCCTTGTAGAAAACATCGAAAATACTTGCTCGATGTTTCTTTTACGTCGTTACTTGCCAAATACCGAATTTACTACATATTCAATGAAACTTTCATAATGGGCTAATTCGATTTCATCACCTTTATAATGTAAAGACTCATTACACAGACTTTATCGATATTAAAACCAAATTGTCTACTTTAATCTTAATTTCTAAAGTCAGGGTATGGAATAACTATTTTCTTCTATTCGCGCAGTTTCTTTTAAACTTGACAATTGCGTCATAATAAGAAATGACATCAAAATTTACAGTCATTAAATGATTTGTTTCCTTTGAACAAAGAAGGAAGATCTTTGTACCAGATTCACAAAATTCGCGATGTGTGAAAACATTACTACATATAATTTACTA
Source organism: Diadema setosum (assembly GCF_964275005.1). NCBI lineage: Eukaryota > Metazoa > Echinodermata > Echinoidea > Diadematoida > Diadematidae > Diadema > Diadema setosum. Next base: position 14,717,481 of record NC_092691.1, read on the forward strand.
TAGGCCCTACATTGCGTCATTGGTAGTAATGACGCAAAGATAACAAACCATAGGACACGCAATTAGAGACCAGGAAGACAAAAGGCATTTGAATTGTTCTATTAGTCAAATACTTTGATACTAGTGGCAAACTGCAAGTAATTAAACTATCAAGAATTTTCAATAATTGGTCATTTATCATTCACTTGAATTCATAACATTCTCTTTCTTGAAAACCAATTATTTCGTTTACCTTGCACGAAAATTTGACGGTTTTACATCTTGAACTGATTATCTTGTTAAACCAGTTTCCATTTGTTACTTGTTTACTTCTTTAGCTATTTTTACATACAGGTCAATCAATCAAGCTCCTCCACTCATAATCGAAAAAAAAATGTGAAGATTGACGTTTTATCGCAAAAAGAAAAGCGCGAAACGGTGACGAAGTCTACTCAGACCATTAACACAAACTCTCCTTGCAGAACACATCGAAAATACTTGCCCGATGTTTCTTTACTTTGCGTCATTACCGTCAAATACCCAATTTACTGGATATTCGATGAAACTTTCATAATGGGCTAATTCGACTTTCATAATGGGCTAATTCGATTCATCACCTTCATAATGTAAAGACTCATTACACAGACTTTATCGATAGTAAACCAAATTGTCCACTTTGAACTTAATTTGTAAAATTAATATATGGAGTCGCTATTTTCTTCTATTTACGCAATTTCTTTTAAACTTGTGAATTGCGTCATAATAATAGGTATTATTGCATCAAAATTCACAACCATTAAATGATTTGTTTCCTTTGAACAAAGAAGGAAGACCTTTGTACCAGATTCACAAAATTCGCGGTGTGTGAAAACATTGCTACATATAATTTACCATAGGCCCTACATTGCGTCATTGGTAGTAATAACGCATAGATAAGAAACCATAGGACACGTAATTAGAGATCAAGAAGACAAAAGGCATTTCATTCGTTCTATTACTTTCAAATACTTTGGTACTTGTGGCAAACGGCAAGTAATTCGACTGTCAAAGCATCTTAAATTGTAAATTGGTCAATTACAATTCACTTCAATTCATAACATTCTCTTTCTTGAAAACGAATCATTTCGTTTACCTTGCACGAAAATTTGACGGTTTTACATTGGAAAGGGGTTCAAACCCGTTTTCAATGTAATGTACGATTTACCCAATGACAGATTTCTTTTATTTTGTCGAACCTTCCCCTGATTTCTGGCGCGTAACAAAGTAGAAGAAATTGACAGAACGAAACAAATCAATTTTCTCTCCTTAAGGAACACATCGAAAATGCTTGCTCGATGTTTCTGTCCGCGTCATTACTGTAAAATTCAAAATTTGCAGGAAGTTCAGGGAAACTTTCATAAAACGCTAATTCGATTTCATGACCATTACATCAAACTCCCTAACGCAAGTATGGAACGTGGAAAATGGAATGAGGAAAAAGAGAAAAATGAGAAAAAAACCTTTCAGATTGAGAAGATATTCACCAAAGGCGGATTGTTACGATAGGATTAAATGATTTGTTTCCTTTGAACAAAGAAGGAAGACCTTTGTACCAGATTCACACAAATCGCGCAATTTCGTATATTAAGAATGTAGAGACTCATTACACGGACTAATTTCGTTTTGAAACATCGTGGCCCAAACTGTCTACTTTGATCTAAAGCTGTATAATTGCATAAACTGTAAGGAGACAGACTTGACTAGCATTCATGCTATTTTCTGGTTCCTATTATCCTCGTTTTTTTTTTTTATGTAACTGATACTATTAACCTGTACAATGATTGTTATTGCATGTTTCTTTACTTTGCGTTGTTACTACTAAATACCCAATTTTACAGGAAATTCAATGAAACTTTCTAATGGGCTAATTCGATTTCATCACCGTTATAACGTAGAGACTCTACACAGACTAAACATTATCGTGAACCAAATTGTCTACTTTGATCTTAATTTGTAAAATGAGGATATGGAATCACTATTTTCTTCTATTCACGCATTTTCTTTTAAACTTGTGAATTGCGTCATAATAAGAAATGACATCAAAATATACAATCATTAAATGATTTGTTTCCTTTGAACAAAGAAGGAAGACCTTTGTACCAGATTCACAAAATTCGTGGAGTGTCAAAACATTGTTACAGATAATTTACTATACTTTCTTTTAATTTGTGAATTCCGCTGTAATAAAAAATCATATCAAAATTGACAATTGACTAATTTGTTTCTTTTTAACAAAATAGCTTTGTAATTAGATTGATAAAATTGGCGGGATTTTTGGAAATCATTTACAAAACATTTAGTCATTGTAAGTAATGACGCAAACATAAGTCCATAGGACACGCGATTAAAGATGAAGAAGAAAAAGGCATTGATTCGTTCTATTACTTTCAAATACTTTGATACTTGTGGCAAATTGCAAGCAATAAGCATCTTCAATTGGTGATTTATTATTCACTTGAATTCATTGCGTTCTCTTTCTTTAAAACCAAATATTTTGTATACATCGCACTTAAATCTAACGGGTTTACATTGGGAACGGGTTCAGACACGTTTTCAATGTGATATACGATTTACCCAATAACGGATTTCTTAAATATGCTGTCGAACCTTGATTTCTAGTGAGTAACCAAATCCACAAAATTTACAGAACAAATCAAAGGAACTTTTTTCTCCTTGTAGAACACATCGAAAATACTTGCCCGATGTTTCTTTACTTTGCGTTGTTACTGCTAAATACCCAATTTACTGGAAATTCAATGAAACTTTCATAATGGGCTAATTCGATTTTATCACCGTTATAATGTAGAGACTCTACCCAGACTAAACATTATCGTGAACCAAATTGTCTACTTTGTCATCTTTGATCTACTTTGATCTTTGATTTGTAAAATCAGGATATGGAATCACTTCTTTGAAACTTGTGAATTGCGTCACAATAAGAAATGACATCAAAATTCACAACCATTAAATGATTTGTTTTCTTTGAACAAAGATGGAAGACCTTTGTACCAGATTGACAAAATTCGCGGGGTGTCAAAACATTGCTACATATAATTTACTATAGGCCCTACATTGCGTCATTGGTAGTAATGACGCAAAGATGAGAAACCATAGGACACGCAACTCAAGATCAAGAGGACAAATGGCATTTGATTCGTTCTATTACTTTCAAATACTTTGATACTTGTGGCAAACTGCAAGTAATTAAGACTATCAAGCATCTAAAAATTGGTCATTTATAATTCACTTGAATTCATAACATTCTCTTTCTTGAAAACCAATTATTTCGTTTACCTTGCACAATAATTTGACGGTTTTACCATTGGAATCGGGTTCAAACCCCTTTTCAATGTAATGTACCATCTACCCAATAACGGATTTCTTTTACTTAGTCGAAACATCCCCGGAATTCTAGCGAGTAACAAAGTAGAAGAAATTGACAGAACGATTCAAAGGAATTTTCTCTCCTTAAGGAACACATCGAAAATGCTTGCTCGTTATTTCTGTCCGCGTTATTAATGTCATATACAAAATTTGCAGGAAATTCAGGCAAAATTTAATAAAACGCTAATTCGATTTCATCGCCGTTATATCAAACTCCCTTACGCAAGTATGGACCGTACAAGTTTCTGAGGAAAAAGCGTTTAAACCTGTCAGATTGAGAAGAAATTAACCAAAGGCAAATTGTACGAGTTGGTGTTATTGGGTAGATTTCGTCAGTTATTCGTCGTTATTTGCTGCTTTTTGCGATAAAACGTCAATCTTCACATTTTTTCCGATTTTGAGTGGAGGACTTTGCTTGAGATACCTGTATGTAGAAATGATTGAAGCAGTAAACACGTAACAAATCTAAACTGGTTTAACAAGAGGTAGGATTGTTCGATTTCTAATTGTTACACCAATTTAAAGTAATTTGGAGAAAGTAGCACAATATCGTATATCAAGAATGTAGAGACTCATTACACGGACTAATTTCGTTTTGAAACATCGTGGCCCAAACTGTCTACTTTGATCTAAATCTGTATAACTGCATAAACTGTAAGGGGCCAGATTTGACTAGCATTCATGCAATCTTCTAGTTCCTATCATCCTCGTTTTTTTTTTTATGTAACTGATACGACTATAAACCTGTACAATGATTGCTATTGCATTGGATAATAAAATTCGTTCATTCATTCAGTCATTCAAAATTTTCATTTTATTTGTGAATTCCGCTATAATAAGAAATTCACAATTGAATGATTTGTTTCTTTTGAACAAAATAGCTTTGTAATGACATTGTTAAAATTGGCGGGATTGTTGGAAATCATTTACAATACATTGCGTCATTGTTAGTAATGACGCAAACATAAGAGATCATAGGACACGCAATTAAAGATCAAGAAGAAAAAAGGCATTTGATTCGTTCTATTACTTTCTAATACTTCGGTACTTTGGTAAATTGAAAGTAATAAGCATCTTCATTCACTTGAATTTATAGCGTTCTCTTTCTTGAAAACCAAATATTTTGTATACCTTACAGTTAAATTTAACGGTTTTACAGTGGGAACGGGTTCAGACCCGTTTTCAATGTGATATACGATTTACCCAATAACGGATTTCTTTTATTTTGTCGAACCTTCCACGGATTTCTAGTGAGTAACCAAATCGACGAAATTTACACAACAAATCAAAATAATTTTCTCTCCTTGTAGAACACATCGAATATACTTGCCCGATGTTTCTTTACTTTGCGTTGTTACTGCTAAATACCCAATTTAAAGGAAATTCAATGAAACTTTCATAATGGGCTAATTCGATTTCATCACCGTTATAATGTAGAGACTCATTACACGGACTAAACATTATCGTGAACCAAATTGTCTACCTTGATCTTGATTTGTAAAATCAGGAGATGGAATCACTATTTTCTTGTATTCGCGCATTTTCTTTGAAACTTGTGAATTGCGTCATAATAAATGAAATCAAAATTCACAACCATTAAATGATTTGTTTGCTTTGAAGAAAGAAAAAAGAGCTTTGTACCAGATTCACAAAATTCGCGTAATGTGAAAACATTGTAACATATAATTTACTATTCATTCCGTCATTGGTAGTAATGACGCAATGATAAGAAAAAATAGCACACGCAAATCAAGATCAAGGACAGAAACTATCACTTTCAAATGCTGTTTCACTTGTGTGAAGCTGCAAGTAAATAAACGATCAAGCATCTTAAATTAAGTCATTTGTCATTCATTGGAATTCATAGCGTTCTGTTTCTTGATAACCAATTATTTCGTATACCTTGAACGAAAATTTAACGGTTTTACATTGGGAACGGGTTGAAAACCGTTTTCAATGTAATGTCCGATTCACGCAGTAACGGATTTCTTTTATTTTGTCGAACTTTGCACGGAAATCGACAGAACAAATACAAGGAATTTCCTCGCCTTGTAGAACACATGGAATATATTCGCCCGATGTTTCTTTACTTTGCGACGTTACTGCCAAATACCCAATTTAATGAAAATTCAATGAAACTATCATAATGGGCTAATTCGATTTCATCGCCGGTATAATGACGAGACTCATTACACAGACTAATATCGTTTGAAAACATTGTCGTGAACCAAATTGTCTACTTTGATCTGAATTTGTAAAATCAGGCTATAGAATCACTATTTTCTTGTATTTATGCAGTTTCTTTTAAACTTGTGAATTGCGTCATAATAAGAAATGAAAACAGAATTCACAATAAAAATGATTTGTTTCCTTTCAACAAAGAAGAACTTTGTATCAGCTTCACACAATTCGCATTGTGTGATAACATCGTTACATAATTATGATTTACTATACATTGCGTATTTCTTTCATTTTGTCGAACCATCCACGGATTTCTACTGAGTAACCATATCGACGAAATATACATAAATCAAAATAATTTTCTCTCCTTGAAGAACACATCGAAAATAATTACCCGATGTTTCTTTACTTTGCGTCGTTACTGCCAAATACCGAATTTACTGGATATTCAATGAAACTTTCATAATGGGCTAATTCGATTTCATCACCGTTATAATGTAAAGACTCATTACACAGACTTTATCGATATTAAACCAAATTGCCTACTTACATTACACGGACTAAACATTATCGTGAACCAAATTGTCTACTTTGATCTTGATTTGTAAAATCAGGATATGGAATCACTATTTTCTTGTATTCGCGCAGTTTCTTTGAAACTTGTGAATTGCGTCCTAATAAATGAAATCAAAATTCACAAAAATTAAATGATTTGTTTGCTTTGAACAAAGAAGGAAGAGCTTTGTACCAGATTCACAAAATTCGCGGGATGTGAAAACATTGTAACATATAATTTACTATTCATTCCGTCATTGGTAGTAATGACGCAATGATAAGAAACCATAGCACACGCAAATCAAGATCAAATACAGAAACTATCACTTTCAAATGCTGTTTTACTTGTTCTTCTTGCTTGTGGTCTGTCTGTCTGATCCGTCATCTTGAGTCTTATGCAGTGAAGACTGCGTCCCTCAGCCAGGACCTGGCAGCAGGGGCGAGGCTACGGAGGGCAGTCCATCCTCCCGCCAGGCGATGGATGGTGCAGTCCTCTACCAGGTGATCTGCTGTCTGTATTTCCCCGCAGTCGCATCTGTCTGTCTCTGAGAGTTTCCACTGGTGCAGGCATGCTTGGAAGCGCCCGACTCCAGTGCGGAGTCGATTAAGGCGACACCAGTCCTTTCGTGGGAGGTCGCAGCCAGAGGGATGAGATCTAAGTGGCAGCATGTTAGTGAGTCTGCCTGCAGGCTGTTGCTCCTTCCATTTGTTTTTTAGCCAGGCCTTCCGACTGAGGTTCCTGTTCTCTGAGGAGAGGGCTTGTGCAGTCCTGATAAAAGGCTTCCTGCTTTTGAGACGCTGTCTAGGGAGGGCAGCGTGCATCTTTTTGTGGAGGGGATGGTGTTCTTCCGTGGCAGCCTTCAGTGCTGCCTGTCTAGTAGTGGCTTCTCTTCTGAGGTGATGGGGTGGAATGCCTGCTAGCACAGGGAGCTGGTGGGTGGGGATTGGTTTCAGGCAGCCTGTGATGGTGCGCAGAGCAGAGTTGAGTTGGGTGTCCACTCTCTTGGTATGGCAGGTACGCCCCCAGGCAGAGACACAGTATTCCGCTGGAGTGTAGACAAGGGCGAGGGCGGTGGAGCGGAGGGTGGTAAAATCAGCTCCCCAGTCATGGCCGCATAGTCTGCGTATAGAAGGCACACTCTGGCAGATGCTTTCCCAGCTACATTCAGTGCATGGTGACGGAAGGTGAGTGAGCGGTCGAGTTTCACTCCGAGGTAAGTTGGAGTAGCACAGAATGGAAGATTGGTTCCTTGAAGTTTGACATGGAGTTGGCGGTCTGCTTCCTTGTTGTTTAGGTGGAACACAGAAGAGATGGTCTTTTGTGCATTAAGTTTTAGCCGCCATTGGTGGTAGTAGGTCTGCAGAGTCTGTATATCTTGGGTGAGGATGTGTTCAGCTTCTTCAAAGGAGTTTGATGTGGAGAGAATAGCCAGGTCATCAGCGTAGGCATATTTAGAGCTGCTGATGTGGGGGATATCTGCTGTGTACAGGTTGAAGAGTGCTGGTGCAAGAACCGAGCCTTGGGGGACGCCGTTCTTGAGGGTCCTAGTTCTGCTGGATGCGCCGTCAATGATTGCTTTGAAGCAGCGGTCTGAGATGATGTTTGTGATGACTTGGACCATCTGTCTGTCTTGTAGTGCTTGATGGAGCTTGAGGGTAAGTCCTCGATGCCAGACTGTGGCACAGGGGTGGCACAGGAGTGGCACAGCAACTGACCTCCACGTGGTCCATCCTGGAAACGTTCGACGTCCGACGGCTAACGAGTTGCATGCCTTTCGGTCTCCTGACCTGATCTGATCTCCTTGAGACACCCGAGTCTCTGTACACGCTACTACTAGCCTGTTCATCGAGGAACTCTTGTGAACTCCTTTGTAAATATTGTATATATTGTTCCAATTTGTGTATATTATTGCATGACCTCACATGAAAACGCCTACTCCTGGGGTCTTACAACTCAACGTAGAGGGCCTCACTCCTGCAAAGAGAGATGTCATACATCATCTTGCCTCGCGGCATGAAACACTTGTGATCCTCCTCCAAGAGACACATCTCTTAGACTCAGACAAGCCCTGTGCCAGCATTCCAGGCTTCCAGGCTTATTTCTACTTGCCTTTACAGGCAGCCGGGATCATGGTATTGCGACATATGTGAAATCCTGTGTGAAAGACTGCAGCGTCGTTGCCACCTGCGCCGAGAACGCTTCCGTCCAATGGCACCACATCAAGGTGCAAGGCCTTCACATCATCAATGTCTATAAACCTCCTCCTACACAGCTTGTCGCCAATGGCCTTCCCCACGCACCGTCTCCGGTCCTGTATGCCGGCGACTTCAACTGCCAGCACACTGACTGGGGATATAATTACTGCACCTCGAATGGCGAAGAGCTATGCAACTGGGCTTCAGAACTCGACCTTAACCTGCTATTTGACAGACGTCAACCTGCCACCTTCTACTCCCGTCGATGGGACTCCTCAACCAACCCAGACCTTGCATGGTGGCAAAGTGATTCCTCTGAGGCCCCTGAAAGACTAGTGCTGGACAGCTTTCCTCACAGCCACCATAGACCTATCATTATCAGAGGCACACCCCTAGTGACTCCAACCATGACACGCCCAGCAAAAAGATGGAACTTCCGCAAGGCAAACCGGAACATCTATAAGGAAGAGACAGATAACCTAGCAGCCAATCTTCCTTGCCCATGGACCACGGACATCAACAAGGCATATAGTGCCTTCCTCCAGGCAGTCAGTTCTTCATCAAAAGCAACCATCCCACGAGGCTGTCGGAAAGAGTACATCCCTGGATGGGACGAGGAGTGTGAACGGCTCCACAAGACTCTCCAAAACTCACCAAATGCTGAAATTGCTGCAGAGGCGGCAGCCCAGCTGAAGTCCCACCTTGACGATACACGGAAGGCACGCTGGCGGGAAGCCTGTGAGAGCATCGACTTTACGCACTCAAGCCGGAAAGCTTGGCAACTAATCAACAGACTCACTGGGAGGACAACCAAGAAAAAGGCCTGCCCCGTCACGCCAGATGCAATAGCGCGAACTCTCATCAACAACTCAAGATACCCTTTCCCTGACAAGAACTTCTCCCGCGATGTTAACAACAAACTGAAAGAAATGAGAAACAGTCCATCTGCTGATCGTGATCTCACAGCAGCCTTCACCATCTCCGAAATGAAACAAGGACTAGGCACTCTCAAGCATGGGAAAGCCCCTGGCCCTGACAACATCCACCCAGAACAACTGCTACACATTGGCCCTCGCCTCAATGACTGGCTCAGACACTTTATGTCACGATGCCTCTCTGATGCCAAAGTCCCCGTGCTGTGGAAGAAGGCCACTGTTGTAGCCATTCTAAAGCCGAACAAACCCAGAAATGACCCTAAGAGCTACCGCCCCATCTCACTCCTGTCGGTGCCCCTGAAACTGTTCGAACGACTCATTCTAAACAGGATAGAGCCTATCCTTGAGCATTTAATACCAGATAAACAAGCAGGCTTCAGGAAAGGGCGTAGCACTGAAGACCAAGTGCTTGCAGCAACCAACCAAATCGAAGCTGCCTTCGAGGACAGGAAGAAATGTGGAGCTGTATTTATTGACCTGTTTTACGTGTGTCAAACTGCAAGTAAATATAAAACTAAACTTGTGAATTGCGTCATAATAACAAATGAAAACAGAATTCACAATAAAAATTTGTTTCCTTTCAACAAAGAAGAGCTTTGTATCAGCTTCACAAAATTCGCATTGTGTGATAACATCGTTACATAATTATAATTTACTATTATACATTGCGCATTTCTTTTATTTTGTCGAACCTTCCACGGATTTCTAGTGAGTAACCAAATCGACGAAATATATACAAATCAAAATAATTTTCTCTCCTTGAAGAACACATCGAAAATAATTGCCCGATGTTTCTTTACTTTGCGTCGTTACTGCCAAATACCCGAATTTACTGGATATTCAATGAAACTTTCATAATGGGCTAATTCGATTTCATCACCGTTATAATGTAAGGACTCATCACACAGACTTTATCGATATTAAACCAAATTGCCTACTTTAATGTTAATTTGTAAAGTTAGGATATGGAATCGCTATTTTCTTGTATTCACGCAGTTTCTCTGAAACTTGTGAATTGCGTTATAATAAATGAAATCAAAATTCACAACCATTAAATGATTTGTTTCCTTTGAACAAAGAAGGAAGAGCTTTGTACCAGATTCACAAAATTCGCGGGGTGTGAAAACATATAATTTACTAGTCATTCCGTCATTGGTAGTAATGACGCAATGATAAGAAACCATAGGACACGCAAATTCAGATCAAGGAGAGAAACTATCACTTTCAAATACTGTTTTACTTGTGTCAAACTGGAAGTGAATAGACTATCAAGCATCTTAAATTAGTCATTTGTCATTCACTTGAATTCATAGCGTTCTGTTTCTTGATAACCAATTATTTCGTATACCTTGAACGAAAATTTAACGGTTTTACATTGGGAACGGGTTGAAAACCGTTTTCAATGTAATGTCCGATTCACGCAGTAACGGATTTTTTTTATTTTGTCGAACTTTGCACGGAAATCGACAGAACAAATACAAGGAATTTCCTCTCCTTGTAAAACACATGGAATATATTCGCCCGATGTTTTTTTACTTTGCGACGTTACTGCCAAATACCCAATTTACTGAAAATTCAATGAAACTAACATAATGGGCTAATTCGATTTCATCGCCGGTATAATGACGAGACTCATTACACAGACTAATATCGTTTGAAAACATTGTCGTGAACCAAATTGTCTACTTTGATCTGAATTTGTAAAATCAGGCTATAGAATCACTATTTTCTTGTATTTATGCAGTTTCTGTTAAACTTGTGAATTGCGTCATAATAAGAAATGAAAACAGAATTCACAATAAAAATGATTTGTTGCCTTTCAACAAAGAAGAGCTTTGTATCAGTTTCACAAAATTCGCGGTGTGTGATAACATCGTTACATACAATTTACTATACATTGCGTCATTGGTAGTAATGACCAAAAGATAAGAAACCATAGAACTCGCAATTCAAAATCAAGAAGAAAAAAGGCATTTGATTCGTTCTAATTACTTTGAAATACTTCATTACTTCTGGCAAATTCCAAGTAATAAGGCTATCAAGCATTTTCAATTGGTCATTGAACGCTGTGATTTTTTTTTTTTAATTCGTAGCGTTCTCTTTCTTGAAAACCAAATATTTTGTATTACCTTGCACTAAAATTTAACGGTTTTACATGGGGAACGGGTTCAAACCCGTTTTCAATGTGATGTACGATTTACCCAATAATGGATTTCTTTTATTTTGTCGAACTGTAATGTATATTTAGGATATTTTGGGGATAACTTCCTGTTCATTAACAACTCAACTTAAATTCCGTTATTTTTGTAAACTCACCTCAGAATATAACACCAAGATTATTTACTATTAATTTCCTGTCGTTAATTACGCTTGTTTTACATCAAGGCGTCATTCAATCACCCTTGTAACAACCCTTCTTTGTCCCTGGTTTAATTACCCAAAGATTACATACACACACCTTGTGAACCACCAGACTCTTTGTCTGCCCCTTATCTTATAATACTTCCTCCTCCACAAAAGAATCCCCCTCTTTTAATTGGTCAAACATCACTCCTTAGGACAACCCCTTTGGTCACTCCTTTTAGTTATCCCCTTTTGATTGGTTGTCTTACCAAAATTCTCACCCATCACCCATTGAACATTTCCAAGTTTGGTGTGCTTTCCAAGGCCCCAAGAGGGATCATGATTTCGACATCAGAGAGTCAACCTCTACTTGATATTGCTCTCTCTCCTGCATCTTGATACTTCTATATTTTACTTTGATGTACATACTCGTCATTTAACTTGTCATTGAACTTCATCATGATATTTCTGAACGATTGTGAATAAACACTTTGCATCGATGAAATGTACCAAAACTGTACCTGAGCTCCTTTATTTCTGCTTCATAATAACATTTCAAATGTAACACCACCCGTTACATTACATGGTGGAGAACCCGGCTTGAATTCATCGCAGAAACATCGAGGAGAATCCGGTTTCTTTGAGTTGACAGCTACGAGAACAAGGAAACACTGCTGATCAACATCAACATCAGGTGCTGCTAAGCAAAACAAAGTTGTGGAGAACTGCCATCTATAACCAATAAAGGGAGCAAAGTTTCATTTTCCCAGGACCAATAAATTTTTGTCTTGCTGTATATTGTGGATGTCAAAGACTAATTGACGAAACTTATCATTGCACAATTTGCCAGCTCTGAGACAATTCTTCACCAGAACCGCTGCATTCACATTTAGCAACCATTTTTTGCCTGACTGAATTTTAATTTCAACAAAACATTGCCATTCGATGACGAACCATCCTCCAGAACCGAAGATGATTGATACCGACGACCCAGACGACGAACTACCCTTAACAGGATTGACAGACTGACCCACCCGGCCACCACTGATGACAACCAGACTTGCAAGACGACGCCCCACTAAAAATCCCGCGACGACAACCGTCTGACGATAACACCGCCCACCAGCATTGCTTTGGCGCGCGACATAATCAACTCAACCCCAACAACGGACGACGACTACCGCTACCCACAGAAAATTTGTAGAGGACATAGACACTTGGAATTAATAATTAATCCCTGGAATTTATTTTTCTGAACCGTGACACTTTGATTCGAACACATTTATTGCCTTTTTTTATCATTTTTTGCTTAAATTTTACATTGTTTCGACACATCCTTGGCATCCTATGCATCAACATTTGTCAAATCCTTCATTATGACCGGTAAGTGAAACACGCTTTCATTGTTCCAATTTGAATGAGAGCGAGCATGAAAGTGGAGTATGGAGTATATAAATTGGCTAGATTATTGGCAGTCTGCACTAACTTTTAAGATAGGCTATACCATTGGATGCTGCACTCACTAGAGATAAAGTCAATGGTATAATTTTACTCTTTTTTTTCAACAATCAAGAGTTTTTTGTTCTGTTTCTAGATAAATCACCACCAGCATGGTTCAACAACATAATATCCTTTCATTTCCACCATGTAACAATGATGTAAAATGTGTCCTACCATAAAACTAACAGACCCAATTAGGTTTCCACTGAACCCAGACTTGACGACAGACAGAATTAAATGCAATGTGCCTCCAAGGACCATTGCCCAGAGAAGAACTACTTCGAACTGTTCACCCCTAACACTCTTGGCCATAAATAACATCATTGTAGCTGGACAGCTCAAACAATAATAGTGTGAAGTCGACAAGATTTTGCACTAACAAAAAACAAAAAAATAAGAAAAAATAAAAGCTGCACATCCCATGCAGCCCACCATTTATTTCATCACGTTTCATGACAAAAGACAAGTTGACCAGTTCATGACTGCCTCCTCGGGCAATATTAATACGACTTAACTTAGAGGTTGGACAAAGGATAGTACAAGAGTACTAACTATACAGACCTAATTAGAGAAAACAATAATAGAAGACTGACCAATTCTCGTGATTATTGTATAACATGTAAATAGTCTCATGTATCCCTTTTTTTTCTCTAGTAGCATATAGAGTTCCAGGCGAACTATAAAATCATATTGTTATGTTATGTTATGTTATGTTATGTTATGTTCTTATGTTATGTAACTTCCTTTTAGTGTGAAACATAGGCTATGTTAGGATAGCCATCTTATCCATTGAATGTTGACTATGATAATCTTTTGCAAGACAGTATGCTCAGTTTTGAACGATATTAATGATAATGGCATCGATTTGATGTGTAACGAGCTTGAATGTGCACTCGTTTATGATATCAACAAGTTTGAAAGTACTTGTTCAATCGTTCGTCAATTTGACATTAGTATGGGAGAGTATGGAAGTAAACCCTTACTTAACAGGATAGGATTGATAGTGAATTTATTCTATGTTGATTCTTCAATATGAAGTACATGGGCCCCTGTAGAGCCCACTAATGTCAAAATCGCCCACTAATGTCAAAACAACCACTAATGTCATAACACGTCGACGACAAATGTCAAAACAACCACTAATGTCATAACACGTCGACGACAAATGTCAAAATCGGATCAACCACTAATGTCATAACACGTCGACGACAAATGTCAAAATTTCCAAATTTTCTGCAAAATGTCATGACGCGTCACAAGGGCGGATCGAGGAATTCCATGAAGGGGAAGCGCCTTTACAAAATCAAAGGCTGGCGCGACCCTCGGCCCCCCCCCCATTTTCTTATTCTTATTTCTGTTGTGTTCACAAAATAAAGAGAGGGGGGCACTAAAGGGGGATGCGCCCCCTCTCAATCCGCGATTGCGTCAACCGAAAATGTCTAAATCGGGGATTAACCACAATTTAATGTCATAACGCGTCGACCACAGATGTCAAAATTTTCAAACTAACTGCAAATGTCATAACGCGTCACAGGGGTGGATCCAGGAATTCCGTAAAGGAGTGGGGCGCCTTAAAAAAAAATAAAGGCTGGCGTGACCCCCCCCCCCCCATTTTCTTATCTTTATTTCTGTTGTTTTAACATACTATAGTGAGGGGCGCCGGGAACCAGAGGGGGAAGCGCCCCCTCTCGATCCATGATTGCGTCAACCATAAATATCCCAACTCATTGCTTGCATTACAGGGGCGGATCCAGGAATTTCGTAAAGGGGAGGCGGCTTTACAAAATCAAAGGCTAGCGCGACACTCCCCCCTTTCTTATTTTTGTTTCTGTTGTTTTAACCTAATAATATTACAGTGAGGGTGCCAGAGGGGGATGCGCCCCCTCTCGATCCATCATTGCGTCAACCACAAATATCAAAACTCATTGCTTGCATTACGGGGGCGGATCCAGGAATTTCGTAAAGGGGAGGCGGCTTTACAAAATTAAAGGCTACCGCACCCCCCGATATTTTTCTTTTTATCTATGTTGTTTTAACCCCCCCCCCCAAAAAAAAAAAGAAAGAAAAGAAAAGAAAGGGGGCATCAGAGGCCCTGGGGATGCGCCCCCTCTTGATCCATCATTGCGTCAAGCACAAATGACCAAACTCATTGCTTGCATTACAGGGGCAGATTAAGGAATTTCGTAAAGGGGAGGAGTCTTTGCAAAGTAAAAGTCTTGCGCGACCCTCTCCCCTCCCCTATTTTCTTCTTTTTATTTTTGTTGTGTTGACGAAATAAAGAGATTGGGCACTAATGGGGGATGCGCCTCCTCTCAATCCGCGATTGCGTCAACCGCAAATGTCAAAATCGGGGATTAACCACAATTTAATGTCATAACGCGTCGACCACAGATGTCAAAATTGTAAAACTAACTGCAAATGCCATAACACGTCACAGGGGTGGATCCAGGAATTCCGTAAAGGGGAGGGGCGCCTTAGAAAAAATAGAGGCTGGCGTGACCCCCCCCCCCATTTTCTTATCTTTATTTCTGTTGTTTTAACATACTATAGTGAGGGGGAACCAGAGGGGGAAGCGCCCCTCTCGATCGATGATGCGTCAACCACAAATATCCAAACTCATTGCTTGCATTACAGGGGCGGATCCAGGAATTTCGTAAAGGGGAGGCGGCTTTACAAAATAAAAGGCTGGCGCGACCTTCGCCCCCACCCCCATTTTCTTATCTTTATTTCTGTTGTGTTGAAAAAATAAAGAGAGGGGGCACTAAAGGGGAATGCGCCCCCTCTAAATCCGCGATTGCGTCAACCACAAATATCAATATTGGATTAACCACAAATGTCATAACGCGTCACAGGGGTGGATCCAGGAATTCCGTAAAGTGTGGGGGGGGGGGGGCGCCTGTACAAAATCAAAGGCTGCATGGCGCGACTCCTTTTCTTATTTTTGTTTTTGTTGGTTTAACCTAATATAGTGAGCGTGCACGAGAGGGGAAAGCGCCCCCTCTCGATCCATCATTGCTTCAACCACATATGGAAAAGCTCATTACTTGCATTACAGGGGCGGATCCAGAAATTTTGTGGATAAAGGGGAGGCTTCTTTACAAAGTGAAAGGCTCGAGTGATCTTCCCCCTCCCCATTTTCTTCTTTTTATTTCTGTTGTATTGACCAAATAAAGAGATGGGCACTAAAGGGGGATGCGCCCCCTCTCAATTGCGTCAACCACAAGTCACAAGTCAAAATCGGGGATTAACCACAAATGTCATAACACGTCAACCACAAATGTCATAACGCGTCACAGGGGTGGATCCAGGAATTCCGTACGGGGGGGGGGGGGGGGCTTTACAAGATCAAAGGCTGGCGAGACACTCCCCCCCCATTTCTTATTTTAGTTTCTGTTGTTTTAACCTAATTATTATAGTGAGGGTGCACCAGAGGGGGATGCGCCCCCTCTCGATCCATCATTGCGTCAACCACAAATGACCAACTCATTGCTCTCATTACAGGGGCGGATCCAGGAATTTCGTAAAGGGGAGGCGTCTTTACAAAGTCAAAGACTGGTGCGACCCTCCTCCCTCCCCAATTTCTTCTTTTTATTTCTGTTGTCTTGATGAAGTAAAGAGAGGAGGCACTGAAGGGGAAGGGCCCCCTCTAAATCCGCGATTGCGTCAACCGCAAATGTCAAAATCGGAGATTAACCATAAATATCATAACACGTCCCCACATAATAGTCTGTTAAAATTTTCAAACTAATTGCAAATGTCATAACGCGTCACAGGGGTGGATCCAGGAATTCCGTAAAGGGGATGGCCGCCTTTAAAAAATCAAAGGCTTGATTTTCTTATTTTTATTTCTGTTGTTTTAACAAAATATAGTGAGGGGGCACCAGAGGGGGAAGCACCCCCTCTCGTTCCATGATTGCGTCAACCACAAAAATCAAAACTCTTGCTTGCATTACAGGGGCGGATCCAGGAATTCCGTAAAGGGAGGTCACCTTTACAAAATCAAAGGCTGGCGAGACCCCACCCCATTTTCTTATATATTTTTTTTCTGTTGCGTTAACAGAACATAGCGAGCGGGCACCAGAGGGGGATACGCCCCCTCTCGATCCGCGTTTGCGCCAACCGCAAATGTCAAAATTGGATTAACCACAAATGTCATAAGACGTCGACCACAAAAATGTCGAAATTTCCAAACGTACTGAAAATGTCATAACGCGTCACAGGGGCGGATCCAGGAGTTTCGTAAAGGTGAGCCACCTTTACAAAAGGGAGCTTTAGATTTTGACGGGCGGACGTTTGAGCCGACGCTTGCGCTGGACGTTCTCCTCTCCCTGCGTCGTGTGGAAAAGTAGCTTTAGATTACGCTGGGACGCAACGTATAAAAAATAAAATCGCGCCCCCATAAGATCAGTGCATGAAGAAGCTCTCTACGTCGCAAACTGTGCGGACGTGAAAATAGCCCAGTACGCGTAGTGAAAAACTCAGGCGACGCAAGCTAAAAATAGATTGACTTTACGCGCGCTACTGCGCAAGCTCAGAACATGTATTTTTTTCCTTTGAACGTCCGCGCGTCGAAAATCTAAAGCTCCCTAATATTAGAACTGCCGCACCCCCTTTTTTTTCTTTTTATTTCTGCAGTTGTTTAAAAAAAAAAATGAAAGAAGGCAGCAGAGAGGAATGCGCCCCCTCTTGATCCGCGATTGCACTATAGGGGCGGGTCCAGGAATTCCGTAAAGGGGAGACGCCTTTAAAAAATCAAATGCCTGCGCAAGCCACCTCTCCTTTTTTTTTTTTAATTTAGTTTCTATCGTGTTAACGAAAATAGAGACGGGGAGGGGGTATACCCCCCCCCCCTCGACCCGCGACTGCGTCAACCACAAGTTTTTGGCAAATCTCATCGTTTGCATTGCATGGGGCGGAACCAGGAATTCCGTAAAGGGGAGGCCCCTTTACAAAAGATTGCCGCACCCCCATTCTTTTCTTTTCTTTTCTTTTTTCTTACGTTTAAACAAAAGAAATAAAAAGAAAAATAAGGGGGAGGGGGATTGCGCAAGCCTTTCATTTTGAAAAGACGTCTCCCCTTTGCGATTTAAGGAATTCTTGGAAATAACAAAACTAGAACTGCCGCACCCCCACCCTCCATTTTTTCCCATTTTTTTCTATTGTTTTAACTAAAGAAAAAGAAAGAGAGGGAGCACCAGAGGGGGATGCTCCCCCCTCTCGATCCGCGATTGCGTCAACCACAAAATGTCAAAACTCATTGCTTGCATGATATGGGCGGATACAGGAATTCCGTAAAGGGGAGGCGCCCTTACAAAATCAAAGCTGCTGCATCGTTTGCATTACAGGGGTGGATCCAGGAATTCCGTAAAAGGTAGGCACCTCTACAAAATTAAAGGCTTCCTTCCCCCCCCCCATTTTATTTATTTTTGTTGTTTTAACAAAAAAAAAAAAGGGGGGCACCAGAGATGTATCAGTCCCCTCCCAATCCATGATTGCGTCAACCACAAATGTCAAAACTCATTGCTTGCATTAGAGGGGCGGTCCAAGTTCCATAAAGGAGAGAAGCGTTTATAAAATCAAAAAGTTGCGCAAACTGCCTCGCCTTTTTTTTTCATTTAATTTCTTTTGTGTTAACAAAAATAGAGACGAGGAGGGGGTACCGTGTCCCCCTCTAGATCCACGACTGCGTCAACCTCAAGTTAATGGCAAAACCCATTGTTTGCATTACAGGGGGAGGAACCAGGAATTCCGTAAAGTGGAGGCTCCTTTACAAAATTAAAGACTGCCGCTTTAACTGTCCTTTAAACAAAAGAAATAAAAACATATTAATAAGGGGGAGGGGGATTGCGCCAACCTTTCCTTTTGAGAAGACGTCTCCCCTTTACGCTTTACGGAATTCCTGGACCCGCTCCTATAATACAAGCAATGAGCAAGCATTTCTGTTGTTGTTAAAACAACAGAAATGAAAAATAGGGGATGCGGCAGATTTTAAATTTGTAAAGGCTCCTCCCCTTTACAGAATTCCTGGATCCGCCCCTGTAATGCAAGCAATGAGTTTTGACATTTTGTGGTTGACGCAATCGCGGATCGAGACGGGCGCATCCCCCTCTGATGCCCCCTCTATTTTTTTTTTCTTCAAAACAACATAAATGATAAAATGATGGGGTGATGATGCGTCAGGCTTTAATTATGCAAAGGTGCACCCTCTCTCCTTTACCGAATTCCTCGACCCGCCCCTGTAATGGAAGCAATGAGTTTGGCCATTTGTATTTGACGCAATCATGGATCGAGAGGGGGCGCATCCCCCATGGTGCCCCCTCTATATATTTTGTTGAAAACAAGAGAAAATGAAAAGAAGAAAATGGGGTGGTGTCGCGTGAGCCTTTGATTTTGTAAAGGCGCCTCCACTTCACGGAATTCCTGGATACGCCCCTTTAATGCAAGCAATGGGTTTGGTCATTTTTTTTTATGGTTGACGCAATCATGGATCGAGAGGGGGTGCATTCCCCATGGTGCCCTAAAAGAAGAAAATGGGGTGGTGTCGCGCGAGCCTTTGATTTTGTAAAGGTGCCTCCACTTCACGGAATTCCTGGATACGCCCCTGTAATGTAAGCAATGGGTTCAATCATTATATGTGGTTCACGCAATCATGGATCGAGAGGGGGCGCATCCCCCATGGTGCCCGGAAAGAAGAAAATGGGGTGGTGTCGCGCGAGCCTTTGATTTTGTAAAGGCGCCTCCCCTTCACGGAATTCCTGGATACGCCCCTGTAATGCAAGCAATGAGTTTGGTCATTTGTGGTTGACGCAATCATGGATCGAGAGGGGGCGCATCCCCCATGGTGCCCCCTCTATATATTTTATTAAAACAAGAAAAAATGAAAAGAAGAAAATGGGGTGGTGTCGCGCGAGCCTTTGATTTTGTAAACGCGCCTCCCCTTCACGGAATTCATGGATACGCCCCTGTAATGTAAGCAATGGGTTTGGTCATTTGTGGTTGACGCAATCATGGATCGAGAGGGGGCGCATCCCCCATGGTGCCCGGAAAGAAGAAAATGGGGTGGTGTCGCGCAAGCCTTTGATTTTGTAAAGGCGCCTCCACTTCACGGAATTCCTGGATACGCCCCTGTAATGTAAGCAATGGGTTCAATATGTGGTTGACGCAATCATGGATCGAGAGGGGGCGCATCCCCCATGGTGCCTGGAAAGAAGAAAATGGGGTGGTGTCGCGCGAGCCTTTGATTTTGTAAAGGCGCCTCCCCTTCACGGAATTCCTGGATACGCCCCTGTAATGCAAGCAATGAGTTTGGTCATTTGTGGTTGACGCGATCATGGATCGAGAGGGGGCGCATCCCCCATGGTGCCCGGAAAGAAGAAAATGGGGTGGTGTCGCGCAAGCCTTTGATTTTGTAAAGGCGCCTCCACTTCACGGAATTCCTGGATACGCCCCTGTAATGTAAGCAATGGGTTCAATATGTGGTTGACGCAATCATGGATCGAGAGGGGGCGCATCCCCCATGGTGCCTGGAAAGAAGAAAATGGGGTGGTGTCGCGCGAGCCTTTGATTTTGTAAAGGCGCCTCCCCTTCACGGAATTCCTGGATACGCCCCTGTAATGCAAGCAATGAGTTTGGTCATTTGTGGTTGACGCAATCATGGATCGAGAGGGGGCGCATCCCCCAAGGTGCCCCTTCTATATATTTTGTTAAAACAAGAAAAAATGAAAAGAAGAAAATGGGGTGGTGTCGCGTGAGCCTTTGACTTTGTAAACGCGCCTCCCCTTCACGGAATTCATGGATACGCCCCTGTAATGTAAGCAATGGGTTTGGTCATTTGTGGTTGACGCAATCATGGATCGAGAGGGGCGCACCCCCCACGGTGCCCTAAAAGAAGAAAATGGGGTGGTGTCGCGCGAGCCTTTGATTTTGTAAAGGTGCCTCCACTTCACGGAATTCCTGGATACGCCCCTGTAATGCAAGCAATGAGTTTTTCCATTAATCTTGTGGTTGACGCAATGATGGATCGAGAGGGGGCGCTTCCCCCATGGTGCCCGGAAAGAAGAAAATGGGGTGGTGTCGCGCGAGCCTTTGATTTTGTAAACGCGCCTCCCCTTCACGGAATTCATGGATACGCCCCTGTAATGTAAGCAATGGGTTTGGTCATTTGTGGTTGACGCAATCATGGATCGAGAGGGGGCGCATCCCCCATGGTGCCTGGAAAGAAGAAAATGGGGTGGTGTCGCGCGAGCCTTTGATTTTGTAAAGGCGCCTCCCCTTCACGGAATTCCTGGATACGCCCCTGTAATGCAAGCAATGAGTTTGGTCATTTGTGGTTGACGCAATCATGGATCGAGAGGGGGCGCATCCCCCATGGTGCCTGGAAAGAAGAAAATGGGGTGGTGTCGCGCGAGCCTTTGATTTTGTAAACGCGCCTCCCCTTCACGGAATTCATGGATACGCCCCTGTAATGTAAGCAATGGGTTCAATATGTGGTTGACGCAATCATGGATCGAGAGGGGGCGCATCCCCCATGGTGCCTGGAAAGAAGAAAATGGGGTGGTGTCGCGCGAGCCTTTGATTTTGTAAAGGCGCCTCCCCTTCACGGAATTCCTGGATACGCCCCTGTAATGCAAGCAATGAGTTTGGTCATTTGTGGTTGACGCAATCATGGATCGAGAGGGGGCGCATCCCCCATGGTGCCCGGAAAGAAGAAAATGGGGTGGTGTCGCGCAAGCCTTTGATTTTGTAAAGGCGCCTCCACTTCACGGAATTCCTGGATACGCCCCTGTAATGTAAGCAATGGGTTCAATATGTGGTTGACGCAATCATGGATCGAGAGGGGGCGCATCCCCCATGGTGCCTGGAAAGAAGAAAATGGGGTGGTGTCGCGCGAGCCTTTGATTTTGTAAAGGCGCCTCCCCTTCACGGAATTCCTGGATACGCCCCTGTAATGCAAGCAATGAGTTTGGTCATTTGTGGTTGACGCAATCATGGATCGAGAGGGGGCGCATCCCCAAGGTGCCCCCTCTATATATTTTGTGAAAACAAGAAAAAATGAAAAGAAGAAAATGGGGTGGTGTCGCGTGAGCCTTTGACTTTGTAAACGCGCCTCCCCTTCACGGAATTCATGGATACGCCCCTGTAATGTAAGCAATGGGTTTGGTCATTTGTGGTTGACGCAATCATGGATCGAGAGGGGCGCACCCCCCACGGTGCCCTAAAAGAAGAAAATGGGGTGGTGTCGCGCGAGCCTTTGATTTTGTAAAGGTGCCTCCACTTCACGGAATTCCTGGATACGCCCCTGTAATGCAAGCAATGAGTTTTTCCATTAATCTTGTGGTTGACGCAATGATGGATCGAGAGGGGGCGCTTCCCCCATGGTGCCCGGAAAGAAGAAAATGGGGTGGTGTCGCGCGAGCCTTTGATTTTGTAAACGCGCCTCCCCTTCACGGAATTCATGGATACGCCCCTGTAATGTAAGCAATGGGTTTGGTCATTTGTGGTTGACGCAATCATGGATCGAGAGGGGGCGCATCCCCCATGGTGCCCGGAAAGAAGAAAATGGGGTGGTGTCGCGCTAGCCTTTGATTTTGTAAAGGCGCCTCCACTTCACGGAATTCCTGGATACGCCCCTGTAATGTAAGCAATGGGTTCAATATGTGGTTGACGCAATCATGGATCGAGAGGGGGCGCATCCCCCATGGTGCCTGGAAAGAAGAAAATGGGGTGGTGTCGCGCGAGCCTTTGATTTTGTAAAGGCGCCTCCCCTTCACGGAATTCCTGGATACGCCCCTGTAATGCAAGCAATGAGTTTGGTCATTTGTGGTTGACGCAATCATGGATCGAGAGGGGGCGCATCCCCCAAGGTGCCCCCTCTATATATTTTGTTAAAACAAGAAAAAATGAAAAGAAGAAAATGGGGTGGTGTCGCGTGAGCCTTTGACTTTGTAAACGCGCCTCCCCTTCACGGAATTCATGGATACGCCCCTGTAATGTAAGCAATGGGTTTGGTCATTTGTGGTTGACGCAATCATGGATCGAGAGGGGCGCACCCCCCACGGTGCCCGAAAAGAAGAAAATGGGGTGGTGTCGCGCGAGCCTTTGATTTTGTAAAGGCGCCTCCCCTTCACAGAATTCCTGGATACGCCCCTGTAATGCAAGCAATGAGTTTTTCCATTAATCTTGTGGTTGACGCAATGATGGATCGAGAGGGGGCGCTTCCCCTATGGTGCACCCTCACTATATTAGGTTAAAACAACAGAAACAAAAATAAGAAAAAAGGGGTCGCGCCAGCCTTTGATTTTGTAAAGCCCTCCCCCCCTTCACGGAATTCCTGGATCCGCCCCTGTAACGCATTATGACATTTGTGGTCGAAGTGTTATGACACTAGTGGTTAATCCAATATTGACATTTGCGGTTGACGCAATCGCGGATTTAGAGGAGGCGCATCCCCCCCCCTTAGTGCCCCCTGTCTTTATTTTGTCAACACAACAGAAACAAGAAGAAGAAAAGTGGGGAGGGTCGCGCCAGCCTTTCATTTCGTAAAGGCGCCCCCTCCCCCCCTCCTTTGTGGAATTCCTGGATCTGCCCTTGTAATGCAAGCAATGAGTTTTTCCGTTTGTGGTTGACGCAATGATGGATCGAGAGGGGCCGCATCCCCCTCTGGTGCACCCTCACTATAATCATTCGGTTAAAACAACAGAAACAAAAATAAGGAATGGGGGGGGGGGGAAGAGTGTCGCGCCAGCCTTTGATTTTATAAAGACGCCCCCCCCCCCTCTCCCCCTTTACGGAATTGTGGTCGACTTGTTATGACATTTGTGGTTAATTCCCGATTTTGACTTTTGGTTGATGCAATCGCGGATTGTGAGGTGGCGCATCCCCCTTCAGTGCCCCTCTCTTTATTTTGTCAACACAACAGAAATAAAAAGAAGAAAATGGGGAAGGGTGTCGCCAGCCTTTCATTTTGTAAAGGCGCCCCTCCCCTTTACGGAATTCCTGGATCCGCCCCCATAATTTCAAGCAATGAGTTTTGCCATTTGTGGTTGACGCAACGACGGATCGAGAGGGGGCGCTTCCCCCTCTGGTGCCCCTCACTATATCAGGTTCAACCAACAGAAACAAAAATAAGAAAAGGGGAGTCGCGCCAGCCTTTGATTTTGTAAAGCCCTCCCCCCCCCCTTTACGGAATTCCTGGATCCGCCCCTGTGACGCGTTATGACATTTGTGGTCGAAGTGTTATGACATTAGTGGTTAATCCAATACTGACATTTGCGGTTGACGCAATCGCGGATTTAGATTGTGAGGTGGCGCACCCCCCTTCAGTGCCCCTCTCTTTATTTCGTCAACACAACAGAAATAAGAAGAAAAGGGGGAGGGTCGCGCCAGCCTTTCATTTTGTAAAGGCGCCCCTCCCCTTTACGAAATTCCTGGATCCGCCCCCGTAATGCAAGCAATGAGTTTTGATATTTGTGGTTGACGCAATCATGGATCGAGAGGGGGCGCTTCCCCCTCTGGTTCCCCCTCACTATAGTAAAACAACAGAAATAAAGATAAGAAAATGGGGGGGGGGGGAGTCACGCCAGCCTTTGATTTGTTTTGTTTTGTTTTTTTTTTTATAGGCGCCCCTCCCCTTTACGGAATTCCTGGATCTACCCCTGTGACGTGTTATGACATTTGCAGTTAGTTTGAAAATTTTGACATCTGTGGTCGACGCGTTATGACATTTGTGGTTAATCCCCGATTTTGACATTTGCGGTTGACGCAATCGCGGATTGAAAGGAGGCGCATCCCCCATTAGTGCCCAATCTCTTTATTTCGTCAACACAACAGATATAAAAAGAAGAAAATAGGGGAGGGGAGGGTCGCGTAAGACTTTTACTTTGCAAAGACGCCTCCCCTTTACGAAATTCCTGGATCCGCCCCTGTAATGCAAGCAATGAGTTTGGTCATTTGTGCTTGACGCAATGATGGATTAAGAAGGGGCGCATCCCCCTCTGGTGCCCCCTTTCTTTTCTTTTCTTTCTTTCTTTTTTTTTTTTTTGGTTTCGTCAACACAACATAGATAAAAAGAAAAATATGGGGGGCGGGGTGCGGTAGCCCTTTATTTTGTAAAGCCGCCTCCCCTTTACGAAATTCCTGGATCCGCCCCTGTAATGCAAGCAATGAGTTTTTCCATATGTGGTTGACGCAATGATGGATCGAGAGGGGGCGCTTCCCCCTCTCGTGCACCCTCACTAACAGAAACAAAAATAAGAAAAGGGGGTCGCGCCAGCCTTTGAATTTGTAAAGCCCCCCCCCCCACCCTTTACGGAATTCATGGATCCTCCCCTGTGTCGCGTTATGACATTTGTGGTCGACGTGTTATGACATTTGTGGTTAATCCAATATTGATATTTGTGGTTGACGCAATCGCGGATTTAGAGGGGGCGCATTCCCCTTTAGTGCCCCCCTCTTTATTTTGTGAACACAACAGAAATAAAAATAAGAAAATGGGGGGGGGGGGGCGAGGGTCGCTCCAGCCTTTGATTTTGTAAAGGCGCCTCCCCTTTATGGAATTCCTCGATCCGCCCTTGTGACGCGTCATGACATTTTGCAGAAAATTTGGAAATTTTGACATTTGTCGTCGACGTGTTATGACATTAGTGGTTAATTCGATTTTGACATTTGTCGTCGACGTGTTATGACATTTGCAGTAAAAGTGGAAATTTTGACATTTGTCGTCGACGTGTTATGACATTAGTGGTTGATCCGATTTTGACATTTGTCGTCGACGTGTTATGACATTAGTGGTTATTTTGACATTTGTCGTCGACGTGTTATGACATTAGTGGTTGTTTTGACATTTGTCGTCGACGCGTTATGACATTAGTGGTTGTTTTGACATTTGTCGTCGACGTGTTATGACATTAGTGGTTGTTTTGACATTAGTGGGCGATTTTGACATTAGTGGGCTCTACAGCCCCTCATAACACAGACGCTATTAATACCTTGAGTATACCTGTTCACCTTCCACCATATTAATGAGATATTCAGTAGCATGTTCCATTAAATTTGAAGTTATTTCAGCATACTCTTTTCGTGAAAGATTTGATCAAGTATAGTTCAGCGTGCATGGATGGATGACATTTTACTCAATTTGATTGTTTCTAGTAATATACAATTGTGACATGAATATATACAAGTTTGAAAGTACTTGTCATGAACGATCATAATTGTTTCATTAAGTGAACATACATTTATTTGCAAGTTGAGATTGTACTTGTTAGAATTAAGGCACAAGCTTGAAAGTGCTTGATCCTTCGTTCATTTTCTAAGTTAAATATCTTAATTGGGAAATTTGCATTTATGCTTTAGTAGGAAAGGTTTGTAAGCCATGATATTCTATGATAGTCTTTCAGAATTGAATGACATTTTGCCTGGATCATAGATTTAACTTTCACTCCTTGAGCGTTCCTATTATCTTCCCAAAGAATTTACTATGAAGACAAATGCATGGATAGTGCATTAGATGCAAGCACTCAAGGTTGTCATTTAGATGGAATGTTTTATCTATCTGCAGAGAGTAATGACCAGCGAATTATTTTTACTTTATTATGTGTTACAGAATTGCCGTTGTTTGATAGGCAAAATCACATTAATGCTTTGTGTACTGTGTATAAGTCCGCACAACATTGTGTAGATAATGTATTATTATAGTGCATAAGTCTGCACAATTCAATTTGTTTTCTTTTTTCCTATATCTTAAACGGGGTGCCATTATTGAATATGAAATAAACTTTGACTTGGTAACTTGAATAGTTCCCAAAAACTATACAAGACAAGGAAAGCTCACTCAGTGGCAAAATAAGTTCATATATGTATCATACCACCTTGCTACGACTAAGTCATTTAAGCAGAAGTAAATGTCTTCATCGTGCATTTCATTTACAGTAATTGGTCTAATTGATTTAATTGTTAATTATTATTGTAGGGATTTGAGCAAGAGAGAAAGTATGAAAGAGTCTGGAACAATGATAAACGGTTTCACAAACGTGTTTTGTACATGGTCAATCGCCTTTAATTTTGTCATCCAATATATATTGAATTATTGTGTGTAAACCCCTTCCCCCTCAAAAAAAAAAAAAAAAAGGGAATAAGAGAGGAGTCTTAATTTCTAAACAAAAGGGGATGTAATGTATATTTAGGATATTTTGGGGATAACTTCCTGTTCATTAACAACTCAACTTAAATTCCCTTGTTTTTGTAAACTCACCTCAGAATATAACACCAAGATTATTTACTATTAATTTCCTGTCGTTAATTACCCTTGTTTGATGTTTACATCAAGGAGTCATTCAATCACCCTTGTAACAACCCTTCTTTGTCCCTGGTTTAATACCCAAAGATTATATACACACACCTTGTGAACCACCAGACTCTTTGTCTGCCCCTTATCTTATAATACTTCCTCCTCCACAAAAGAATCCCCCTCTTTTAATTTGTCAAACATCACCCCTTAGGACAACCCCTTTGGTCACTCCTTTTAGTTATCCCCTTTTGATTGGTTTCTTACCAAAATTCTCACCCATCACCCATTGAACATTTCCAAGTTTGGTGTTCTTTCCAAGGCCCCAAGGGAGTTCGGATTCAACATCCACGATGGGAACATGCCACCTTCGGATTGCTCTCTGATATTATTGTAAAGGCGACTTGCACTTGTAAACTTTTGGAGTCTTGAGTTGTAAACTTAAACTCAAGAAATAAATATACTCTGAAAGACAAATCCAGTCTCCGGAGCCTATGTTTCTCTTGCGTCTTCTTATGCATATCTGGACTTGGTACCTCTATATCAATCAATGAACATACCGATCCCGAGTAGCTAAACACCGCAACACAACAGAACCTTCAACGGATTTCTAGTGAGTAACCAAATCGACCATATTTACATAACAAATCAAAATAATTTGTTCTCCTTGTAGAAAACATCGAAAATACTTGCCCGATGTTTCTTTACGTCGTCACTGCCAAATACCGAATTTACTGGATATTCAATGAAACTTTCATAATGGGCTAATTCGATTTCATCACCGTTATAATGTAAAGACTCATTACACAGACTTTATCGATATTAAACCAAATTGTCTACTTTGATCTTAATTGGTAAAGTCTGGATATGGAATCGCTATTTTCTTCTATTCACGCAGTTTCTTTTAAACTTGTGAATTGCGTCATAATAAGAAATGACATCAAAGTTTACAATCATTAAATGATTTGTTTCCTTTGAAAAAAAGAAGGAAGATCTCTGTACCAGATTCACAAAATTCGCGATGTGTGAAAACATTGCTACATATAATTTACTATAGGCCCTACATTGCGTCATTGGTAGTAATGACGCAAACATAACAAACCATAGGACACGCAATTATAGAGACCAGGAAGACAAAAGGCATTTGAATCGTTCTATCACTTTCAAATACTTTGATACTTGTGGCAAACTGCAGTAATTAGACTGTCAAAGCATCTTAAATTGGTCAATTACAATTCACTTCAATTCATAACATTCTCTTCCTTCAAAACCAATTATTTCTTTTACCTTGCACGAAAATTTGACGGTTTTACATTGGAAAGGGGTTCAAACCCGTTTTCAATGTAATGTACGATTTACCAAATAACGGATTTCTTTTATTTTGTCGAAACATCCCCGGAATTCTAGCGAGTAACAAAGTAGGAGAAATTGACAGAACGATTCAAGGGAGTTTTCTCTCCTTAAGGAACACATCGAAAATGCTTGCTCGATATTTCTGTCCGCGTTATTACTGTTTTATACAAAATTTGCAGGAAATTCAGGGAAACTTTCATAAAACGCTAATTCGATTTCATCACCGTTATATCAAACTCCCTTACGCAAGTATGGAACGTACAAGTTTCTAAGGAAAAAGCGTTTAAACCTGTCAGATTGAGAAGAAATTCACCAAAGGCAAATTGTACGAGTTGGTGTTATGGTCTGAGTAGACTTCGTCAGGGTTTCGCGCTTATTGGCATCTTTTTGCGATAAAACGTCAATCTTCACATTTTTTTCGATTTTGAGTGGAGGAGTTTGCTTGATTGACCTGTATGTAGAAATAATTGAAGCAGTAAACACGTAACAAATATAAACTGGTTTAACAATTTAATGAATTATTTAATCTTGAAGTAGGATTGTTCAATTTCTAATTGTTACACCAATTTAAAGTAATTTGGAGAAAGTAGCACAATTTCGTATATTAAGAATGTAGAGACTCATTACACGGACTAATTTCGTTTTGAAACATCGTGGCCCAAACTGTCTACTTTGATCTAAATCTGTATAATTGCATAAACTGTAAGGAGACAGACTTGACTAGCATTCATGCTATTTTCTGGTTCCTATTATCCTCGTTTTTTTTTTAATGTAGCTGATACGACTATAAACCTGTACAATGATTGTTATTGCATTGGATAATAAAATTCATTCATTCATTCATTCATTCATTCATTCAAAAGTTTCTTTTAATTTGTGAATTCCGCTATAATAAAAAAATCATATCAAAATTCACAATTGAATGATTTGTTTCTTTTGAACAAAATAGCTTTGTAATGAGATTGATAAAATTGGCGGGATTTTTGCAAATCATTTACAATACATTTAGTCATTGTAAGTAATAACGCAAACTTAAGTCGATAGGACACGCAATTAAAGATCAAGAAGAAAGAAGGCATTGATTCGTTCTATTACTTTCAAATACTTTGGTACTCGTGGCAAATTGCAAGTAATAAGCATCTTCAATTGGTCATTTATCATTCACTTGAATTCACTGCGTTCTCTTTCTTAAAAACCAAATATTTTGTATACCTTGCACTTAAATCTAACGGGTTTACATTGGGAACGGGTTCAGACACGTTTTCAATGTGATATACGATTTACCCAATAACGGATTTCTTAAATATGCTGTCGAACCTGCACGGATTTCTAGTGAGTAACCAAATCCACGAAATTTACGGAACAAATCAAAGGAATTTTCTCTCCTTATAGAACACATCGAAAATACTTGCCCGATGTTTCTTTACTTTGCGTTGTTACTACTAAATACCCAATTTACAGGAAAGTCAAAGAAACTTTCATAATGGGCTAATTCGATTTCATCACCGTTATAATGTAGAGACTCTACACAGACTAAAC